>NC_079389.1:21962-52425 GCF_029220125.1 Pseudoliparis swirei | reverse complement strand
GTCAGCATAAATGCCTTAAAGAGTTTTAATGTGACAATAACTTTTCCAAACTTACCATTTCTCCCCATCAGAAGGAGAAGAAGAAACAGGAACAGATTCATGTCCTGATGACAAAAAGTAAACACAAAAAACATTTTAGAGATCAGAGTAAGACTTGTTTGGTTTCTGTGCATATCACCTTAAATTAATGAAGGTGCTTTGCTCTTCATATCTATCAACACGACTTGTTGCAATGTGTAAGATCTGGCCACCTGCTCCAAATCAATGGGGGTCAGCATGTTACCTCTACAACTGCGACCATACAGTCCAACTTTACAAAATGTACTAAAGAAACAACAACTAACTATGCAAGATGTCATAATAAACCGTATAATCTTCATGTACAGTTCACGTTACTGTGTGCTGAATGGGACACTGACTGGGATAGAACCTTATTGGATTTATTCCACTTAACAAGTGGCAGAATTGAGAAAACCACCTGGACCTTTTGTTTTTAACCAGAAGCCTGGCCAGACACATCACTTATAATGTACTCAAATAGCATCGACACAAAATACATCCTTGAAATTTCACCTTTTTCCCACGAATTACAGCAAATGTTGTTTATAGGCTTGCATACTCACAACCAAATTCTAAATTTCCATTTTGATGTGTGATGTTTGTATTCCAGTAGAGCAGTGGCAGGGTGCTCTCTAGCCCGCCTGTCACTTTGGTTATACTGTGATGGTTCTGTAACGTTGTCTCATCACTCTTCATTATGTGTTCCTGTTTCTGGCTATTACTGAATAGCCAGCCAGAATTCAAGTTTGGGCTAGAAACACAAATCTTAATGGAATTGTCATGATCCTGAGTTTTACTGTCTTATTTTGTGTCTTATGTTGAAGTCCCTGTCTCTCGTGTCCTCTGTTTCCCTGCACTTCCTGTCCCTGTGATTGTCTGCCCTGTTCCTGATTGTTTCCTCCTGTGTGATTGCTAGCTCCGCCCTCATTGTGTTCACCTGTGTCTCGTTCCTCAGTGTCCAATCACCTTCCATGTTTGTCTCATTCCCGTGTGGGTTCGTACTGTGTGTGTGTGTCTGTGTGTGTGTGTGTGTGTGTATGATATGATATATGATTCATATATACCTATATTCGTCCCACAGTGGGGAAATTTCAAAAATCACAGCAGCGGTGCACATCAGAGCATTAATACAAATAATTATAAAACACAAAACTAAATACTAAAAAACTAAACTAAATACTAAAACTAATACTAAATATACAAGGGGAAAACAAAGTAAAGTGCTGAGTAAAGTGTTGAGTTTGCCAGGATCACCAGCAATCTACTGCGGTTATTGTGCAACCCTGACAGCAGGAGCAAGGGAGGACTTGTGGTATCTCTCCCTCAGACACGGGGTAGGTATCAGCCAGTGGCTGGAAGGGCTTAATGCAAACTGCGAGTGTCATGCATGGGGTGTATGTGTGTGTGTGTGTGTGTGTGTGTGTGTATGTGTGTGTGTGTGTGTGTGTGTGTCCTGAGCAAAAGATTAGTGGAACGTCGTTGGCATTTGGGTCCTGGAACGTCGTTGGCATTTGGGTCCTCTCTCAGGCTACAACAGCCACCCTGACAGGAATGGCACTTTTGGACTTTACTTGTTGATTTGTCTAAAAATCTTTTACACTGAGTCATTGGACATTTGCATGAGAGCCCACACTGCTTATCAAGCAACCACGCCGGACACATGTTTTGGATAGAGGGTAACCAACAGTGCACTGGAAGACCCCTCTCAACTGATCTTGTCAGTACTGATGCTGTAAGTAGCCGACTGATAGTTGTAAAAACAACTAACTGCCGCCATATGTAAGTACATACGTACATTTAGATATACTAAAACTCTAATCTGCAGAAATGGAATTTAGGAATCTTCTGAGAAGTTGGTGCACTTTGACGATTGACAATCCAAAAACAAAAAACCTGCGTTGTGTCATGTGAACATATCAAAGATCCTTGAAGAATGATGTGCGTCCTCTCACTGTCAGAGCTCACACTAACAACTTGTTTCCTGTCAAAAAGGCGTTGGTTGCTCTCTGTGTCGACACTTATCACCATTTAAGGTAAAAGGGAACCGAGTGTTGTATTATTAGTAACTTTCCGCTTTGTCACTCAGAAGAAAGCAGAATATATCTATGTAAGGACATTTGTGTCTTTGTTAATTTCAGTGAGCACAGTGCACAACACGCGCTCAAAGTATACATTCATAAGTGAGATGACGGTACATGAACAGCTCTGCTAACTATTGCTCAGAGCTTTGATGTCAACACATTTATGACATTGTTGTGTAAATTTTTTTGGGCCCCTTTTTAAAAAAAACCCGGGGTTTAAAAAAAACCCCCGGGTTTTTTTTTTAAAAAAAAAATTTTAAAAAAAAACCCCCGGGGAAAAAAAATTTTTAAAAAAAAAGGGGGTTTTTTTTAAAAAAAAAAAAAAAATTTTTTTTTTTAAAAAAAAATTTTTTTCCCCCTTTTTTTTGGAAATTTTTTGGTTTAAAAAGGTTTTGGGGGTTTTTTTTTAAAAAAAGTTTTTTTTAAAACCCCCCCCCAAAAAAAAAAATTTTTTTTTAAAAAAATTTTTAAAAAAAAAATTTTTTTTAAAACCCCTTTTTTTTTTCCTTTTTTAAAAAAAAAAAAAACCTTTTTGGGGGTTTTTTTCCCCCTTTTTTTTTTTAAAAAAAATTAATTTTTTTTTTTTTTTTTTTTTTTTTTTTTTTAAAAAAATTTTTAAAAAGGAAAAAAAAAAAAACCCCCCCTTTTTCCCCTTTTTCCCCCTTTTTTAAATTTTTTTTTTTTTTGGGGGGGTTTTTTTTGGGGGAAAAAAAAACCCCAAAAAAAAAAAAAATTTTTGGGGAAAAAAAAATTTTTTTTAAAAATTTTTTTCCTTTTTTAAAAACCCCCCCCCCCCCTTTCCCCCCCCGGGGGGTTTTAAAACCCCCCCTTTTTTTAAAAAAGGGGGGGGGGGGGGAAAAAAATTTTGGGGGAAAAAGGGAAGAAAAAAAAGGGGGGGGGAAAAAGGAAAAAATTTTTGGGGAAAAAATTAAAATAAAAAGGGGGGGGGGTTTGGTTTTTAAATTTGGAAATTTTTTTTTTGGGCCCGGGTTTTTTTCCACTTAAACCCCCAAAAAAAAACTTTGGGGTTTAAAAAAAAAGGGCCTTAAAAAAATTTTTTAAATTTAACCAAAAAAAATTTTTTTTCCCCCGGGGGGGAAAAAAATTTTTTTTTTTTTTCCCCCCCCCCCCCCAAAAAAAAAAAAAAACCCCTTTTTTTAAAAAAAATTTTTAAAAAAGGGGGGAAAAAGGGCCCAAAAAAGGGGGGGGGGAAAACCCAAAGGGGTTTAAAAAAAAAATTTTTTTTTTAAAAAAAATTTTTTAAAAATTTTGGAAAAAAAAAAAATTTTTTTAAAAAGGGGGAAAAATTTTTTTTTTTTTTTTTTTTTTTTAAAAAAAAACCCTTTTAAAAACCCCAAAATTTTTTTTTTTGGGGGAAAAAAAAAAAAAAAGGGGGAAAGGGGAAAAACCCAAAAATTTTAAAAATTTTTAAAAAAAGGGGGGGGGTTTTTTTTTGGGGGGGGGGGGAAAAAAAAAAACCCAGGGGGGGGGAAAAAAGGGGTTTTAAAAAAAAAAAACCCCCCCCTTTTTTTTTTTTTTTAAAAATTTTTTGGGAAAAAAAAAGGGATTTTTTTTTTGTTTTTAAAAAAAAACAAAAAAGGGGGGGGGGGGCCCCCAAAAAAAAAACCCCTTTTTTTTTTTTTTTAAAAAAACTTTTTTAAAAAAAAATTTTTTAAAAAAAAAAAATTTCCCGGGGGTTTTGGGGTTTTTTTAAAAAAAAAAAAAAAATTTTTTTTTTTTGGGGGGGGGGGGTTTTTTGGGGGCCCCCCCTTCTTTTAAGAGGGGAAAGGGGCCCCCTTTTTTTTTTTTTTAAAAAAAAAAAAAATTTTGGCCTTTTTTTTTAAAAACCCCCTTTTTCCCTTTAAACAAAAAAAAACCTGGCCAAAAAAAGGGGGGGGGGGAAAAAAAAAATTTTTGGCCCCCAAATTTTTTTTTTTTTTTTTGGGGGGGGTTTTTTTTTTTTTTTTTTTTTTTCCCCCCCCAAAAAATTTTTTTAAAAAGGGGAAAAAAAAAACCCCGGGGGGGGCCCCGGGGAGGCCCCCCAAAAAAAAATTTTTGGGGAAAAAAAAAAAAAAAAAAAAAAGGGGGGGCCCAACCTTTCCCAAAAAATTTTTTTTAAAGGTTTAAAATTTTTGGGGGGAAAAACCCGGGGTTTTTTGGGGGGCCCCCCCCCCCCCCAAAAAATTTGGGGGGCCCGGGGGGAAAAAAAAGGGGGGGGGGCCCTTTTTCCCCCCCCCCAAAACCCCCCCCCCCCGGGGGGGGGCCCCCCAAAAAAAAAAAGGGGGGGTTTTTTGGGGTGTTTTTTTAAAAAAAAAAAAGGGGGGGTTTTTTTTTTGGAAAAAAAAAAAGGGGGTTTGAAAAAATTAAAAAACCCCAAAAAAAAAAGGGGGAAAAAAAAATTTTCCCCGGGGGGGGGGGGCCCCCCCCGGGTTTTTTTCCCCCCCCCTTTTTTTTTTTTTTTTTCCCCCCCCCCCCCCCGGGGGGGGGGCCCCCCCCGGGGGGGAAATTCCGTCCCCCCGGGCCCCCCCCCGGGGGGGGGGGAAAAAAAAACCCCGGGGGAAAAAGGGGGGAAAATTAAAAAACCCCGGGGGTTTTTTGGGAAAAAAAAAGGAAAAAAACCCCCCCCCGGGGGGGGGGCGGGGGGGGGGGGTTTTTTTTTTTTCCCCCCCCCCCCCCCCTTTTTTAAAAAAAAGGGGGGGGGAAAACCAAAAAGGGCCCCCCCCCGTTTCCAAATTAAAAAAAATTTTTTTTTTCCCCCCCCCCGGGGGGGAAAATTTTGGGGCCCCCCCCCCGGGGCCCGGAAAAAAAAAGGGGGGGGGCCCCCCGGGGGGGGAGGGGGGTTTAAAAACCCCTTTGGCAAAAAAAAAAAAAAAGGGGGGGGGGAAAAAAGGGGGAAAGGGGGAAAAATTTTTTTTTTTTTTTCCCCCAAAGGGGCAATTTTTTTCCCCCCCCCCCAAAAAGGGGGGGAAAAAAAAAAAAAATTTTTTTTTGGGGGGCCCCCCTTTTTTTTAAAATTTTTTTTAAAAAACCCTTTAAAAGCCCCCGGGGGGGGGGGGGAAAACCCCTTTTTTAAAAATTTTCCCCCTTTTTTTCCCCCCAAAACAGGGGGCTGCTGTTTTGACATGGATGGAAAAGAGTGCTCAAACAATGGCGTCCCTACTGGGGACCACTAAGCTATTGCTCTCATTAAGACACAGTAGTAGACTCAGGCTCCACACGGATGTGTTTTCCTTTTATGAAAGATATTTTTTCTCACAATACCTAAGTCGATCTTTTTGAAAATCACTTCACTTTAGTTTAGCACCCTAGCTTGTGCAGAAACAGAGACGAGACACTTTTTGCTTGGCTCTTATCATGTTTCATGGTTAACACACGCAAAAGGGAGGACTTTCCTTGCTTATCGGGTCACATTTATTTTGTTCCGCACACAACTTTGTGAAGTAAACAAAGTGTAATGGAACAAAAGCATAAAGTACTCTAAACGAACTTCAGCCTTGTTAGTATAGAGAGAGACATGATGAAGGGCAGGTGTGTACAGAGATGATTTTTTGGTTGAAAAGAGAAACCGCCAATGTGGATGTAGTCGACTGTGATGACTGTTTCCGTGATTCCAGTGGCCTCTAAGATCCTGATGATTGCCAAGTGCTCCGTGCCTTGTGAGAACATCACTTTGGATGTGAAACCAAAAAGAATAGCACCGGGTGGATCCTGCTGTTGTTTGAGGTACGCCTTCATTGTCCACTTACTGGCTTTATTATCGCATACCTCCATAGTGATACCTTAGTCACACTGTCCTGGGGTCAACATTTCAAACAACACACCATTATTGTGACTCACTTTTCGGAATACATGGTGGGCTGTTTGTCAGTGAGTGTTATGTCTAGCTCAAATGTAAATGGGGCCAGACTCTGGTCCCCACGCCTTATTTTACCCTTTGTAGCAATACATAGACAGAAGAGAGAGACAGGGTGGAGGACAAACATACCGAGACAGAGATTATGGTGACAGAGAGAGAAGCTGGGATAGTCAGGACAGTGAATAGTCCATCCATTCATTCTCATCCGCTTAACTGGGTCAGGCTATTTGGACAGCAAACCCAGGCAGTGTTTCCTAGGTTTACAGCTGCTCAGGGGCGGACTAGTGCCGCTGCTAGCCATGTTGGTGCCCTGCTCTGTTAACTCCTTCACGATGCCCCCGAGATAGGACCCCATCGATGCGAGCGTTTAGTGGCTTTATTGGGGTCCCCAGGTGTCACCTGTGTGCAAGCACGATTTCATGCCAGCCGCACACGCCAGCATCGGAGCTCTGCACGCACGCGAGACTAGAGGAGTTTTAGAAGTGTTAACGCCGACACGAGAGACAAATGACATGCTGTTGTGGTAGAGACGATCAATGGACAGACGGCTGTTTAAGTTTGGTTTAAAAAAGAACAAAGACGCTTTAAGAAAGTGACTTGAATTATCTGGGCCAATTGTAATCTGGCGCTTAGAGAAAATTGCAGGGCGTGGGCGAAGTGAGATTTCAGGGGGCGGCTCAAGTAATTCTGATAGAATGTAGGAAACACTGCCCAGCACGCTTTCACCGCAAGTGTCACTTCCAGCTCATTCTGGGGGATCCCGAGGCATTCCCAGAAATAGCTGGGAGAGCATAGCTCTAGCATGTCCTGGATCTTCTCCCTCGTCTCCTCCCAGTTGGTATGCCTGAAAACCTCCAATGGAGAGCGTTTCAGAGGCTCCTAATTGGATGCCCGAATCCAATCCTCAGCTGACCTTTCTTCGATGCCAAGGAGGTGCCAGCACTCAAGCTCCCGTGGATGTCCAAGCTCCTTACCCATTCCCCTGGGCATGGAGCCCAGCCACCCTGTATAGGAGGAAACCTATTTTGTCCGCTTGTATCCGTGAACTCCAGCTACCTCTTCGGGTCACGGCTCCAGAGTTCGTGGGACCATAGGTGAGGATTGGAAATGGACTCACCAAAGTAAATTGGAGAGCTTTTGCCTTCGGCTCAGCTCCCTTCACCAAGACGGGTCTCGATGCAGCTCCCTGCTTGCTGCTGCAACCGCACCAATCCGCCTGTCGATCTCCCCGCTCCATCTACCCTCACTGTGAACAAGACCCAGAGATACTTGAACTCCTTCTCGCTAGTCACAGGGCTCAGATCATGTAATTAAATGGCTCGATTTTGCACCCAAAATTAGACACAGTGCTGTAGTAAATTTTTCTATCAACTCGTGCATGCGCCGACCATTTTGTGCAAATTAGCAGATTATTTATTTTTTGTTATTAAATATTTCTGTTGCTGACAAAACTTGTTCTACACTTCAGCCCACTATATTTAGCGGTAATGCCTGAATGACTGGTTTGCTAACCTACATTAACTCCAGAAGAAGAAGAAAGGAGACGAAAACAGAAGAAGAAGAAGGCTGGCCTGTGTGGTGTGAGCGGGGGGGATGACCCACGGTTATAGGCTAATGTGTGAAAAGAGGCGGGTCTTAGGGTTATCGCGCAAATCCAGCATTTTACATCATGCGTCTCCTGGTGGGGAAACAATGGACAGTCATGGCGGTTGGGATCACTTAGTCTCAGGCAGACTTTCTTCTTCTTAAAACCCCTAATTGATGAGAGAAGACAAATCCGAGTCGAGTCTGACCCAGATCAGGAGGAAACGGTCGTGGCTAAAAGGAAGGATTCAGCCATGATGAGTGGCTGGCGCCGAGTTCACCTGGCTGAGGTATCAGAGACCAATTCAATGAACTAATTCTGCTGGTCGATTCTACAACATGCGGGAACAATGGGGGTCGTGCTGGATAAGACTGGCACCACACCAAAACACGGCCATCGCCTGATAAAACACGACACGCTGATCAAACACAACACGCCTGATCAAACATAACGCCAGTCTGAAACATAAAATGTGCCGCTGACCTGGGTGCAATGAAAGTGCAGCCCAGTCGTGATTAAAGACAAGAGGTTGCTAAACCAGTGCGCCGAGGAGGCCGTAATTCAGGGCTCTCAAGTGTCACGACGCATTTCTCGGGGTCTTAAGTCACGCACTCCCGCCATCACATCGTATTTCACGCGAAAAAACTCTCGGCTATTTATCATGTTTTAACAGTTGTCAGAAGGCCACCAACATGAGCCGCGCTGCGCCTCACCGTGGAGTGAATCAAGCGCCTCCCCTGGAGTTCTGCTGTGAGGAGCCACTTATCAGCCAATCCCAAAAAAAAAGGGGCTTCAATAGCCAATCAGAAAACAACCCAGATCTGGGTAAGATTCAATCCAGCAACCAATGGTGCTGGCGCATCCTGGAATTGGCGCTGACTGACTAATATCCGGTGTAAAATCATGCTCTGGGGGTATTTATCAGTAATAGAGTAAAATGATGGGAGCACTTTGCAAGTCGACATATAGTAAGTTAATAGTCTCTTAAATTTTCTGCTTGCGCCTAAAATTTTAAGAAATGGGGCCACTGGCCTGGCCCTAGTAAAAAAGTTAGTCTGGAGCCCTGGGTCAGCACACTGTACCCACACGAGGGTGCAGAGCACCATAGTTTCCAGCAGAGCACCATGGCCCTGGATTTGGAAGTACTGACTCTCATCCCTGGTCCGAGGATGCCAACAGAACCACATCATCTGCAAACAGCAGAGAGGCAATCCCGAGACCCCCAACCATGACCGTCTCCACCCCAGGCGCCTAGATATATTGTCCAAACAGGACCAGTGATAGAGGGCAGCCCTGGCGAAGGCCAACACTCACCGGGAACGGGTCTGACTTAATGCCGAGAATGCAAACACAACTCTTCTGCAGTGATAGAGACTGGATAGCTCGTTGCACCGAGTCCGGAACCATACTCCCGCAGTACCCCCAAAAAAAAATAAGATCTTGTTGAAAGCCTTCTCCAAGTCCACAAAGCCCATGTAGAATGGTTGGGCAAACTCCCAGGACCTCCAGTAGTCTTGCGAGGGTAAAGAGCTGGTCCACAGTTCCACGACCGAGACGTAATCCGCACTGCCTACTTGAATCTGAGGGTTCGACCAACGGTTTGAGCTTCTTTCAGCACTCTGGCATAAGCTTTCCCGGGAGGCTGAGTAGTGTGATACCATGATAGTTCGAGCACACTCTCCGGTCCACCTTTGAGACTGAGAACCACCACCCCAGTCTGCCAGTCCATGGGCACTGTTCCCGACCCCTGACAGCACATTGGAAGAGGCATGTCAGCCAAGACAGTCCAACAATGTCCAGCGCCCCAGCATCTCAGGGGGATCTCATCCACCCCGCACCTTGCCACCAAGAAGCTTTGGACAACCGTAGCAGCCTCTGCGCCGCGATCAGTCTACATAGCACCCAACCCCGATGCTTGTGCCTGCGGGTGATGAGTCCTCAGGGGGGCTGCTCCATGTTTTTTCTTCGGGCTGAGCCCGACCGGGCCCCATGTGCGGGCCCATCCACCAGCCTCGCCGGGAGCTCCTCCTGGGTCTGGCTCCGGGAGGGTGCCCCGGTTTCCCTTGTCCAGGCAAGGTAGCTGAAGTCCGTGGGCTGCTATCCATCCGTAATAGTAACATCTGAATATTGAACCATTATTTCCTCACATGTAGCTTTCGTTTTGCAGAAAAGAGTGTTAAGCAGCTTATCTTATTGGGAGGGGCTTTGTTCAGGTTCAATGACAAAATACAAATACAAGTGTAGTTCCAGCACGAACACTGACTCGCAGAACAGTGGTGCTTAATTAATAAGATAAGATAAGATAAGATATTCCTTTATTAGTCCCTCAGTGGGGAAATTACAGGATCACAGTAGTATAGCTCACTGATAAAACGAATAATAAAATAGAAACAAGTAATATAATAAGCATTAAAAAGAAAACATCAGTAGAATATAATAAGCATTAAAAACAGTAGAATATGTACAGACTGAATAAAAAGTATATATATATATATAAACAAAGTATATAAACAAAAGTACTTCAGCATATTGCACATGTTGTTGCACCAGGTAGTGGTAGAGTGATAAAGTGATAAACTGCTGAGTGACCAAGTTCAGTTTGGTTGTGAAGTGGCTACAGAGCTCAGCCGGGTTGTGTAGCCTAACCGCAGCGGGAAGAAAGGACTTATGGTACCTCTCCCTCAGACACCGGGATGAATCAGCGGTGACCGGGAGGAGCTGTGCAGCGCCACCAGAGTGTCCTGCATGGGGTGGGAGGCGTGGCTCATCATGGACGACAGCCGTCATCATCCTCCTGTCCCCCACCACTTCCACGGTATCCAGAGGACGCCCCAGCACGCTGCTGGCCTTCTTTATCAGCTTGTCCATTCTCCTCCTGTCAGCTGCAGTGATGCTGCTGCACCAGTAGACCACTCAGTGAAGATGGCTGATGCCACCACAGAGTCGAAGAAGGTCTTCAGAAGTGCACCCTGCACCCGAAAGACCTCAGTCTCCTCAGCAGAAAGAGTCTGCTCTGTCCCTTTTATAAAGTGTATGTATGTGGTCGGACCAGTCCAGTTTGTTGTTCAAGTGAACACCCAGGTACTTATAAGATTTGACGATCTCCATCTCTAGTCCCTGGATGCTCACCGTGCGGAGGAGTTTACAGCGAAGTCCACCACCAGCTCCTTGGTTTTACTGGAGTTAATCTGGAGGCGGTTCCGCTGGCACCATCCTAAAAAGTCCTGGTTTAGCTCTCTGTATTCCCTGTCATCATCGGCGGAAATGGGGCCGACGATTGCAGAGTCATCGGAGAACTTTTGCAGGTGGCAGTTAGCAGAGTTGTGGTTGAAGTCCGATGTGTAGATGGAGAAGAGGAATGGAGCCAGAACGGTTCCTTAGGGGCTCCTGTGCTGCAGGACACCGATCTGATTCGCACCCCGTATCCGCACATACTGAGGACGGTTGGTGAGGTAGTCCAGGATCCATGCGGTCAGGTGGTGGTCCACTCCGCTCTGCTCCAGCTTGTCCCTCAGAAGCAAAGGCTGTATGGTGTTGAAGGCACTGGAGAAGTCGTAGAACATGACTCTCACAGTGCTTCCAGCCCTTTCCAGGTGAGAGAGGCACCTTTGTAGCAGGAAGATGACGCGTCATCACCCGATGCCAGATTGGTAGGCGAACTGGAGTGGGTCCAGGGATGAACTCACCAGAGGGCGGAGATGGGCAAGGACCAGCCTCCAGGGTCTTCATGAGGTGGGCTGTCAATGCCACCGCCGGTAGCTATTGAGGTCCTTGGGCCGCTGGGTCTTTGGTACCGGTACCACGCAGGACGCCTTCCATAGCTGTGGTACTTTCCCCAGCCTCAAGCTCAAGTTGAAGATGTGCCCGCTATCCCGCACAGCTGGTCTGCAGGATTTGAGAAGCCTTGAGCTGATGCCGCCTGACCTGTGGCCTTCCTCACTTTGATCCTCCTCAGTTCCCTTCTCACCTGGGTAAGGGACACTCTGGGGGGTGGGTTGCTGTGAGGTGTTGGAGTGGGTTGCTGGTTGTGGAATGCTGTGTATGAGAGGTGTGAAGGGGAGCCGGTGTGCTGGAAGAAGGTGAGGGAGACGGAGAGGGGGCAGTGGTCCACAGGGGTGCAGATGATGGGGTTGCAGCCGGGAGGTCTGGGTTGGGGAACGGTGGTGGGTGGCCGGTCAAATCTATTAAAAAATAAGTTCAAGTCGTTCACCCACTTTTGGTCCCTCAGGCTGTTGGTTGGGCCTTGAACCCAGAAATGGCTTTGAGGCCCTTCCAGACACCGACGGTGTTCCTCTGCTGCAGCTGGTCCTCTATCTTCGTCCCAGACATCCTTCCCCTCCCTGATCTTCATCCTCAGCTCCCTCTGCACAGTCTTCAGCTCCTCTTATTGCCAGATCTAAAGCCCTCTTTTCTCCTTGAGGAGGGCCTTTATCTCTGGGGAAATCCAGGGTTTGCCGTTTGAGAAGCACCGTACAGTCCTGGTGGGTACGGTGTTCTCCACAGAAGTTGATGTAGTCCGTGATGCAGTCGGTGAGACCGTCGATGTCTTCCCCATGGGCATCACTGAATACTTCCCACACAGTTGTTTGAAACAGTCCTTCAGAGCCTCCTCGGCTCCATCGGTCCATCGTCTAACTGTGCGGGTCACAGCTGGCTGCTTCTGTGCACGAGTGGTGTACACAGGCAGGAGGTGCACCAGGTTGTGATCAGATCGGCCCAGGAGTGAGTGGTGATGATGAGTATGCCTCCTTGGTGTTGGCATAGAGAAGATCCAGTGTCTTATTGTCTCTGGTGTGGCATTTGACATACTGGGTGAATGTGGGCAGAGTGGAGGACGGAGGCATGATTAAAGTCCCCAGAGAGAAGGAGGAGAGCATTGGGGTGCTGTGTCAGCAGCCTGCTGGTCGCCGAGTGGATGACGTCACAGGCCGCTTCAGCGTCAGCAGAGGGGGGGACATACGCAGCCACCATGATAACGCAAGAATTCCTTGGCAGATAGTGTGGCCTCATGCTAACAGCTAGCAGCTCAATGTCCGGTGTGCAGGTCTGCTCTTTAACAGTGATGTGCCCAGAGTTACACCATCTATCATTCACAAACACTGCCAGTCCTCCTCCCTTCCTCTTACCGCTCTCGTTGTCCTGTCCGCCCGTATGATGTGGAACCCGTCGAGTGCAGCGTGCGTGTCCGGAGTTAGCTCTGTTAGCCACGCCTCCGTGAACACCACGAGGGCTACACTCCCGGTATTCCCTCTGATGGCGAGTCAGCGCCGCTAGCTCGCCCATCTTGTTAGGAGAGACCTCACGTTTCCCATGATGATGGAGGTAGAACGGGTTTGTAGCGTCTTTTCCTGGCGTGACGCCCGCCCCGCGGCTTCCCCGTTTCTTCCTCCTCAGCTCACGGGGAACATAGGGTCTTTCCTCGGGTAGTAGCACCGCCGAGTCCCGGAATGCCAACAGCTGGTCCCTCGTGTAAATAACTGGACCGTGGTTGCGTGCTGGGTCCCCAAACACGGAGGTGAAAATAGCGATTAACAGCAGATAGACCACGACAAGCTCGACGTGTCCAGCTGCCATACTGCACCGTTAAACTGTAACTAGTAGCAGGGGAAAAAAAAAAAAGTGACAAGAAATAACGAGGAAAAAAAAAACACATAATATACTAAAACTAAGTTGTGAGCAGGAGCTACTGTGAAAGGCAGCCACGCGTGCAGCGCCGGAGTGGCGCTGCACGCGTGTTATATACTGTACACATGGTCTGTGTTTTTTGCACTGTGCATTACTGTCATCGTTTGTGCCGTAGATCCACCTCGATGTGTCCAGAAAAGAGCTCAAGGTTTCCAACATCCCCACCTCCATGCCAGAAGAGAGAATGAAGGAGCGCCTGGAGATGAGTTTCTCCAGGAAGAGCAGAGGAGGAGGAGAGGTGGATGGTGTGGAGTACGACAGGAACAATGGGACAGGACAGATCACCTTTCTCCACCCTGGAGGTACAACTCTGGTCAAGAGCTGAAGAACAAATGTGTCTATGGGGATTTGATTTATTGACACAGAGCTCCTGGACTGAAACTCCAGACATTCAAATGTATTGACAATGTTCCAATGTTCAAGGGTAATTTGATAATGAATGCAACAAGAGTGAAGAATAGTTTAGTAGAATAGGACCGGCCACATGCTCCACTAACACTGAGGGGAAGGGAACCCTCTACGTGTCTCTTCAGATGAACGATGGCTGATTTCATAGTTTGTAACCACAGCAGCTGCTACAGAGCATCAGATGTTGTGTTCATTAATGAATCTTGTTTCTGTAGAGGGACATAATGACTCAGCACTATGGTTACACCTGGTCATCAGTTTGAATTCAGAACCAACATCTGTGTGTTTGTTTGTGTGTGTGTGTGTAGTTGCTGAGAGCCTGGCGCTGAGAGGGAGGTACCTTGTGGATCTGGATTCTGAAGTGAACGCGCAGGTTGGACCCATTTACAAACACCAGCTGTGCAAGTTTCAGGTGAGATCCAGGACTGGTACTCATTCTATGCAGCATATTATGGTCTGCTTTCCACTCCCGTGCTGATGTAGCTGAACCTACTGTGATCCTCTGCTGAATTTCTATGAAGCATTTGATCCTCCTACTGACAAAGTCAAAGTATGTTGACCATCATTGTTTAATGTTAACTTGGTATCATCAATATCCATCTGCTGGCGATTCTTTTTAGACCTTCTGTGGCTCTCCGAAGCATACCATCCTCCTGGAGGACATCAAGGACATGGGGGAGGAGGATGACCTGCAGGACCACCTGGAGATCCACTTCCAGAAGCCCAGTAATTACGGCGGTGAGATAGAGAGCATCCAGTACAACTCCAGGGGAAAGGCGCTGCAGGCCTTTTTCTCTGAGGACCTGCCTCCCACAGCTGCAAGATGAGCTGAAGATTTAGTGCTTTTATGTGCAAGACACTTAACAATGTATGATTTTCCTGACATATAGAGGACTGTCAACATTGGGCTAAAATCACACATACTTCCCTGAGAAAATTGTGTTTTTATGTTACACGGTTCTTGAGCAACCTGTTGATTCTCTTCCCTACATGATTATTATTATTTACAAGTACACAAGCTGAAGATAAAGCAGTGGGCTCAGGGAGAATTGTTAATGATACTTGACTTCCTGTCCTACAGTTTTAGACCAATACTCAACATGGTGTACGCCTGTCAATCTGTCTGTCTCTTCTATTGCTCATTAAAAGATCTGAATACTCAATCAACCACAGGTGTAGTGTTTTCTTTAGTGAGACTGGATCCATCCAAATGTAACAGATGTGAAAAGGGCATGGAAGAAGTCGACTCAGATGATAGTTTTTCCAGCATTTATCTATTCCTGTAGAGAACAATAAAACACACACATTGCCTTCTGATCCGTCTCTTTCTGCACTTCCACTTCCCTCAGCAAT
Organism: Pseudoliparis swirei; assembly: GCF_029220125.1. NCBI lineage: Eukaryota > Metazoa > Chordata > Actinopteri > Perciformes > Liparidae > Pseudoliparis > Pseudoliparis swirei. Next base: position 37,397 of record NC_079389.1, on the reverse strand, counting down.
ATAGAAACATTGTCCGGGAAAACAGGACTACGTTAAATCTAAACGATAACAATTCTCATCAAAACCATGAATTGTAACATACAAGGGGATAACAGCGACCCCTAATGGACAAAATAAATAACTGCATGCGCTAGAGATAAGGTGCGTTCACACCAAAAGCGAAACAATTTTTTCGCGCGACTGAATCCCATGAAAGTCAGCGTACAGGCGTGTGGCTGCGATAGCGCGATATTTTCCCAGGCGGCGTTTGGGGAACGCAATGTGGACGGCAACGTTTACAGCTGCGCTATTTTGGCGCTTTCTGTGTCGACACTTATCACCATTTAGGTAAAAGGAACCAGTGTTGTATTATTAGTAACTTTCCGCTTTGTCACTCAGAAGAAAGCAGAATATATCTATGTAAGGACATTTGTGTCTTTGTTAATTTCAGTGAGCACAGTGCACAACACGCGCTCAAAGTATACATTCATAAGTGAGATGACGGTACATGAACAGCTCTGCTAACTATTGCTCAGAGCTTTGATGTCAACACATTTATGACATTGTTGTGTTCAGCCATAAATATAACTTACAACTCAGAACAGATGGTCTGGATACTGATGCCACCTCTAATAGAGACGTCGCCTATTCAGATGACTAAGATGTTGACACATGGACTAAATACTTTAAGACCTGAGGATTATATCATAAAACATGCTTCGATGATGCTTTTACAAAACTATTGTTGAATGAAATGTGAAACAGCTGAATCACAGCCAACCCTCGAGCACAGGGCCGTTAACAGGGTAATGAAGCCTTGTGGAGACACAACAAACATGCTGAAGATGCACACAAGAAACCGACTTCATGTCAAGCTTCAATTGGCCCTGATACCTTTTAATCAAAATGCAAAGGTCTACTGAACTTGTTCTGAGAAACACAAACGCCAGCTTTGAGTTTCAGAAATCATAGTTGAGAATACTTTTCTTGGTTCTAGTCAATCTGTCTGCCAGGAGTTGATTCACTTCCTCTCAGAAACAAGAAACATGTCCTTCTTCTATAAATATACATTCACAGTGGTGTTGCAATATAGACATATTTTTATTTTATACTAGACTTCAATGACTTGATATTACACTATGATATAACATATGGTTATTCAGAACAGGTATAGATATTTTATTATTTTACTAGAACTCTCTGACTTGATATTACACTATTATATACAATATGGTTATTCACAACATGTATAGATATTTTATTATTTTACTAGACTTATCTGGCTTGATATTACACTATGATACAACATATGGTTATTCACAACATGTATAGATATTTTATTATTTTACTTGGCTTCTCTGACTTGATATTACACTCACGATATAACAAATAGTTCTTCACAACATGTTTGATGATGTAAAACACAGTCTACTTGTCTTTCATTGGACTTTGTTTTGAAACACATCCACAGTTCTTCATAGATGAATATCAAGAAGAAAAACTGACGAGGGGGTTATAGGAGTAAAATAAAATGTGTTATAAAAGCAAACTTACCAGTGACAGGAAGACGTGCGTGGTTGAGTTGTGTTGAACACTTTCTGATAGAGAGACAACACCCACATGACAGGAAGTGTGAAGCAAACAAAGTTTGTGTTCAAAGTACAGGAAGAGCTGTGTCACACAGTTTCAATTCAATTCAATTCAGTTAATTTAGTTCTGCCCAAAATAACGAATTATCCTCAGAGGCTTTACAATCTGTACACATACAACATACTGACCTTTGACCTCACATAAAATCAGGAAAAACTCCCAAGAAATAAAAACCTCTTTCACTGGGGAAAAAAAGGTAAGAACCTTCAGGGAGCAACAGAGGAGGATCCTCTCCAGGATGGACAGAAGAATAGATGTCATGTGTACACCATTAAAAGGTAATATTATCGTGTACCAACAAAAGGTCATATAGTATCCGTTAAAAGATTATAAAAGGTCATTAAAAAGGCAATATTATAGTATGCGATTTAAAGGTTATATCATAGTATCAAATAAAGAATCTCCAGCTATGATTGTCTACCCAGCAACTATATTTACCCGCCACTAATGTATTTACTTCATTAAAAAAGCTTGGATCTTAGATATTTGGGGCATATATATTGGATAGATTAATTTATATTCCGTTGATTTTAGCTTCCAAACGTATTCTTCTTCCTTCCACATCACTTATTTTTCTTAACAATTGTGCATGTTAATAAACGTGCTTTATACAGATCTATCTCTTCATGGAGAACAATTTATATTTCGTCCAAGTCCTCCATTATATTTATGACTTTTATTGAACTGTTAAGTCTGATTTAACTTCAATTGGTTGGTTGTAAGAGTGGTGTGTGTGTGTTTGTTTGTATTTGTGTGTCGAGTTCTGAGATTACAGAACATGCCTGTAAACTATTGGAAGAATATAGGGAAGGTGTCCCAGCAGGCATCCACCACCACGTCTGGTCACATGCCACTATCCCTCCGCCAAGAGTGATGCGTCATCTTCAATCTTTACTTTCACTTTTGATTCAAGACTGCAGCTGCTCGGTGTGTCTTCTCACTTCTCAACACTTCACGCAAAATAAAGCAGCAAAGAAGTACAAACAGCTAGTAGTCGGTCCAGCGTTCACATTGGCTCATTTAACTGGCTTTGGTTTGGTCGCAGGATTCTTTGTTTACCGAGTTTCTCTCTGTAAACCGTCAGATCATGGCCGACATCTGCAGTGACCGCCCGGTTAATGGCACGGTAAGGATCCTCGGAGGTGAACGGAGTGACCCTGCCACGTAATTACCAGAGTTTAACAGAGCTAATGTTCCTTATGGGCAGGAGGATGGAGGTCTGGAGGAGGAAGCCAGAGAATATGAGGAGGCCAAGAAAGAACTGGAACATGGAAGGTAAACGTTCACCTCCTGACTGCTTGCTTGACCCTCTGGAACTTGTCCAGCTTTGTACAGAGAACTGTTTTATTTAGTCTCAAAACACAACCTGTCAAAATACACTGGTGCGGTGTACGACATTCAGTCCAGCTAGATAACATGTAGGCCTAGAGTTACTTAGTAACTTAGCCTTATGTGAGCTTATCTTTACTTAGTAACCCAGCCCAATGTAGGCCTTCTTATTTACTTTCAGCGACTGGTGAAGACACCAATCAAATGTTAAAATTAACAAATTATGTAGGCAGCTATATTATACATTAACAAATGTAGCAAAAAAATTTGTTCATCACTATTTACTGTATATTGTTGAATGAGCCTTGTCCTTTACCTTGCCAGTGTTTGAGTAAGAAGTGAGGAGATGTTATGTATCATATCTTTGTGGTATAACATACACCAGCAAAACCAGACCTGCCTTTGCCAAGGCTCACTAGCTGGCACACACAAACCCAAAAGTGTGTAGCATATGAAATGCACACATGATGGAGAGATAGAGCAGATGACGCTTCAATAAAGGCGACCTTCACTCAAATCCTCTTTGGGTTAGCATTTCGTATACTGTCAGTATGGCATGAGAGCAAAAAATTAACAGTGAAATTTTACTTTTTAAATGTAATGTGATGTATATTTCACATTAAATATCTGAAAACATGACAGTGCAACTCAGCACATGGAACTCAGTTATATGGACATTGGTATTCAATTCCTCCTTTCAAATTTAGGGATTAGTTTTCTCGTCCATCTGGTGGAATCGGTCCGTGCAGATACTGTAGTGTCCAGGTTGAAAACCTACCTCAAATGTCAGCATCCATTATATAATTTAGGTGAATGGAATTTAACATGTAAAAAGATTATCTGGAGCTGGAACTACTTTCTCGTGTTAGAAACAGCCTCGATGCAAACTGTCCACAGGTCTCCCATTGTCTCTCTGAACCTTTCCGTCTGTTTCTTTAAGTCTAAAGCAGAAAGCCGCTGATGTAAAGCCAAGCTGATCTTGGAAAAACTGGACGAAGATGAAGCCAGGCAGAGGCCCAGCAGGAAATGTTGGCTTGCGTTAAAAAGCAAGAGGAGAGTCAGAAGGAATTCACTCAAAGCATGAACACAGTGACGGTACAGTTATGTCATCTCTGTAACACCTACAGAGAGTTTCATGGGACTGCATATTCTCACTTGATCCTCTCACATAGGATGAACTTCTGCTGCTTGGTGAACGCAACAAGACTTGCTGAACAAACTGAAGAAATGTCAAGCAGCTAGAGGCCAAGAGGGCCGAGTCCAGAAAACTAACATGAAATTCAAGGTGGGAATGAAGTCCGTCCATCTATCATACAACTACGAACCTGCCACCGCATAGCAGCAACAGAATGTAACTGTCCTTTGTATAATTATTGTTGTACAATGAATTCCAGATACCGTCCAGATTCCAGACACAGAGGTGGAGTTTAGGGCTCGTAGTAAAGAGGAGAGTGGCGACGACAGTCAGCCAATCAGAGGAGTGTTCGGCATCAGCCAGAGACCCACTGTGCTCCTGCAGGAAGGACAGGCACTCATCACCTTCGAAGAAGAGAAAGGTACACTTCTGTGTGATAGACTGGAGTATAGTAGCTGGCTTCTTTATCACTCTTTTCTTACATTTAGATATCAATAAACCCTATTGTAATGAGTCTTAACAGTCTGTGCTGACTGGCTGTCAAATACACTCACATTAGTAGACATGCCAATGGTAAACAACTTAACATTAAGCCAATGTAGCCAAACAGCCAGCAGGGGGGGCTGCTGTTTTGGATATGGATGAAAAGAGTGCCTGGAACAATAACAGTGTCCTCACTGGGGACCACTGCTTACTGTTTCATTAAGACACAGTAGTAGACTCAGGCTCCACACGGATGTGTTTTCCTTTTATGAAAGATATTTTTTTGCTTCGTCAATACCTAAGTCGAAGATCTTTGAAAATCACTCTGTTTTAGTTTGAAGACTCTAGCTTGTGCAGAAACAGAGCGTAGACACTTTTGCTTGGCTCTTATCAGTTTGCGGCTATTGACAAAAAGGAGGACTTTCCTTTGCTTATCAATACTTATTTTGTTCTGCACAACTTTTGTGAAGTAAACAAAGTGTAATGGAACAAAAGCATAAAGGCTCTAAAGCGAACTTCAGCCTTGTTAGTATAGAGAGATGATGATGAAGGGCAGGTGTGTACAGAGATGATTTTTGGTTGAAAAGAGGAAACCCATTAATGTGGATGTAGCCTGCTGTGATGACTGTTTCCGTATTGAGTGGCCTCTAAGATCCTGATGATTGCCAAGTGCTCCGTGCCTTGTGAGAACATCACTTTGGATGTGAAACCAAAAAGAATAACCATGGATCCTGCTGTTAAGTTTGAGATACGTCTTATTGTCCACTTCTCGTCACGCACACTCATAGTGATACAGTCGGCACACACTGTCCTGGGGTCAATACTTCAAACAACACAATTATTGAGACTCACTGAATAATGGTGGGCTGTTTGTTTGTGTGAGTGTTAAGGTGTCTTAGCCTAAATGTAAATAGACTTTGGTCCCTCGTCTATTTTACCCCTTGGCAATACATAGACAGAGAGAGACAGGAAGTGAGGACAAACATGCGAGAGACAGAGACAGACAGAGAGAAGGATAGTCAGGACAGTAATAGTCCATCCATTCATTCTCATCCAGCAATCCGGGGTCAGGCCATTTGACAGCAAACCCAGCAGTGTTTCCCCTAGGTTTACAGCTTCAGGGGCGGGACTGAGTACGCTGCTAGCCATGTTGGTGCCTAAACTTAACTCCTTCACGATGCCCCCTGAGATAGTAAAGGGACCCCCTGTCCGGTCGCGAGGCGTCGGCAGGGGTCCTCACCTGTTGATAAGCCAATGGCCCCGCGCACGATTCCAGTTGACCCTGCGCCAGCATCGAGCTCTGCAGCACCCCAGACGGAGGCCGAGAAGTGTTAGCGACACGTATTAACGAGACAAAATGACATGCTGTTGTGTGAGAGCGATCAATGACAGACGGCTGTTTAGTTTGTTTAGTAAAAGAACAAAGCGTCTTTAAGAAAAAGGGACCTTAAATTACTTCCGCTGTAATCTGGCGCTATAGAGAAAATTACAGGGTGGCGGGCGGAGGAGAGATTTCAGGGGGACGCCACCTGATAGAATATTAGAAACACTGCCCAGCTGAATTTTTTTCTCACCGGCAACACTTCCAGCTCATTCTGGGGATCGAGGCATTCCCAGGCCAGCTGGGAGATATAACTCTAGCATGTCCTGGATCTTCCCGGGTCTCCTCCCAGTTGGAAGTGCCTGGAAAACCTCCCAATGGGGCGCCCAGGAGGCCTCAATTGGATGCCCGAACCACCTCAGCTGACTCCTTTCGATGCTGAAGGGTAGCGGTTAACTCAAGCTCCTCGTGATGTCCAAGCTCCTTACCCTATCTCTAATGGTGTGTTCACGCGGACAGCGTCAAAATTTTGACGCCGGCCGAGAATACATGTTAAGTCAATGCAAAGCTGCGTCGATCGGGAAGCTGCGTCGAGCTGCGTGTTTAGTCGTGAGCGAGCAGCGCGTCAGGCCGTTTGAAGCAGCACGAACAGAGGGTTTGTCGCGGGGCGAACTCAGCGAACAGCGAACGGACGCAGCTCGTTGGCGCGCGAGTTCAAATTTCTAACTCTGGCAGCAAAGGCGTGAGTCATAGTTGCGTCAGCCAATCAGCGTTGAGCAGCTCCGCTCGTCATCGTCCTGCCGGTTTAAAAATGGAGAAAAGATTATTGTCGCTGTCTGTGGGCACCAACTTTCGATACAACTCTTTATGCTTACGAGCAGACTATAAAGATAAGCGTGGAACAAGGTCGGAGCCGTGGGACTACCTGGTAAATTTTGAATGTATGTATTTGCTTTTATTCTCGCTATTTGTTGTACTTTACTATCAACCAACCGCCGGCAGATGTGTTTCATGGCAGAGGAGATCTGCCGCCGTAGGTGGAAAAGTCTCAGAGACACGTCAAGGAGAAGAGAGAGAGAGCAGCGAGAAGCGCGAGTGAATGCAGCTCAGTCCACTAAAAAGTGGAAGTACTCTGCGGTCCTGTCGTTCCTCGATCCATTTATACTCCGCCTGGCGCGTCCGACGCGTCTGGTGTAAAATTCTTTTTCGACGCCGTCGAGCCTGCTGCGTCAGACGCGTCGAGGTACAATTTTCGGTCCGGTGTGAGGCCCATAAAGGCTGAGCCCAGCCACCTATGGAGAAACTCATTTGTCCGCTTGTATCCGCAACCTTGTTCTTTCGGTCACGACCCAGAGTTCGTGACCATAGCTGAGGATTGGAATGTAGACCGACCAGTAAATTGAGAGCTTTGCCTTTCGGCTCAGCTCCCTCTTCACCAAGACGGTTCGATGCAGCTCCCGTTTTGCTGCTGCAACCGCACCAATCCGCCTGTCGATCTCCCGCTCCATCTTACCCTCACTCGTGAACAAGACCCAGAGATACTTGAACTCCTTCGCTTGGGTCACAGGGCTCCAGACTGCGACCAAATGGTCGCATTTTGCACCTAAAATTAGACACAGTGCGAGTAAATTTTTCATCAACTCGCGCATGCGCGACCAGTAAATTAGCAGATTATTTATTTTTTTGTTATTAAATAATTTTTTTGCTGACAAACTTGTTCTACACTTCAGCCCACTATATTTAGCGGTAATGCCTGAATGACTGGTTTGCTAACCGACATTAACTCCAGAAGAAGAAGAAAGGAGCGAAAACAGAAGAAGAAGAAGGCTGGCCTGTGTGTGAGGAAGCGGGGGATGACCACGGTTATAGTCTAATGTGTGAAAAGAGGCGGGTCTTGGGGGTTATCAGCATAAATCCAAAGATTTTACATCGCGGTGTCTCCTGTAAACAATGGACAATGGCGAAGCGGACTATCAGTTAAATTTCTTCCTAAACCTAATGATATAGAAGACAAATCCGAGAATGAGTCTGACTCAGATTGTGAGGAAGCAGTCGTGGCGAAAAAGGCAGGAAATTCAGCTTTACGATGAGTGGCTGCGCGAGTTCACCTAGCTGAGGTATTTCAGGAGACCAATTCAATGAACTAAATTCTGCTGTCGATTCCCACAACATGCGGGAACACGAAATGTGCTGATAAGACTGGCACTACACAATTAAAACGACACGCTGATCAAACACGACACGCTGATCAAACTAGCATCAGTCTGAACATACATAAATGTGCGCGACCTGTGCAATGAAAGTGCAGCTCCAGTCGCATTTAGAAGACAAGAGGCTGCTAACCAGTGCTGAGGAGGCCGAATTAGGGCTCTCAAGTGTCACGCACGCATTTCGGTCTTAAGTCACGCACTCCGCCACCGCATCGTATTTCTCACGCTGAAAAAACTCTCGGCTATTTAATGTTTTAATGTGCATGGCGCTCAACATGAACCGCACTGCCCTCACCGTGGAGGAATCAAAGCGCTCCCCAGTTCTGCTGTGAGGAGCCACTTATCAGCCAATCCCAAACAAAAGGGGCTTCACAATAGCCAATCAGAAAACAACCCGTATCTGGGTAAGATTCAATCCAGCAACCAATGAAAATAAAGCATCCTGGAATTGCGCGTGACTGACTAATATCTGAAAATTGCGTTCTGGGGGGGGGGGGGGAGTGGTATTTATCAGTAATAGAGTAAAAATGATGGGAACACTTTGCAAGTCGATTTATAATTTCAATTTTCTGCTTGCGCCCTAAAATTTTAAGTTAGGGGCCACTGTGCTCTAGTAAAAAAAGTTAGTCTGGAGCCTGGGTCAGCACACTGTACCCACACCGAGGGTGCAGAGCACCATAGTTTCCGGCAGGCACCATGGCCCTTAGATTTGGAAGTACTGACTCTCATCCCTGGTCCGAGGATGCCAACAAGACCACATCATCTGCAAACAGCAGAGAGGCAATCCCGAGACCCCCAACCATGACCGTCTCCACCCCCAGGCTGCGCCTAGCAGGCTCTCAAGTTTGAAGACAGGCAAGCGTGAGATTTCCATCAACACGATACAGCTGACCGTTGTGGCGCGACATCGAGCCGAAAAAGTTGTTGGCGGGGGTGCTAGTGACTATTTTTGCTCCATCCCAATGCGCGCGAACCCGGCGTCGGAGCTCTGCAGCGGAACAATCGATCGGTATTGAGCACCCCTGCATTCAAGCATTAAATAGCCGAGATTTTTCAGCGTGAGGAATTCGATGTGTGGGCGGAGTGCGTGAGATAAGACCCGAAATCGTGAGTCTCACGCTCAATGCGTGAGACTTGAGAGCCCTGGCCTAGATATACAGGACTGTCTCAGAAAATTAGAATATTGTGATGAAGTTCTTTATTTTCTGAAATGCAATTAAAAAAACAAAAACGTCATGCATTCTGGATTCATTACAAATCAACTGAAATATTGCAGGCCTTTTATTCTTTTTAATTGCCTTTGATTATGAAAAACACAGTTTAAGAAAACTCTAAAATCCTATCTCATAAAATTGAATATTTCCTCAAGACCAACTAAAAAAAAAAGATTTATAATAACAACAAAAACAAAATCAAACATTTGAAAATGTCCATTAATGCACTCAGTACTTGGTTTGGGAATCCTTTTTGCACGGATTACTGCATCCAATGCGGCGTGTGGCAATGGAGGCAATCAGCCTGTGCTGGCATTGCTGAGGGTTTATGGATGCCAGGATGCTTCAATAGCGATACCCTTTGGCTCATTTGCATTGTTGGGTCTGGTGTCTTTCAGCTTCTTCTTCATAATACCCCACAAATTCTCTATGGGGTTCCAGGTCAGGGGAATTGGCAGAGCCAATCGAGGACAGTAATGCCATGGTCTGTACACCAGTTACTGAGTGGTTTTGGCACACAGCCAGGCATTTGAGTGCCAGATCATGCTGAGCCAAATCTCACTCATCTCCCACGCAGGAGACTTTTCAGCAGGCGGAAGCATGTAGTGCTCTAAAATCTCTTGGTACACAGCTGCATTTACTCTGGACTTGATGAAACAGTGGACCAATAACACACGAGCAGCTGACATGGCTCCCAAACTGCATCACTGACTGAAGAAGAAGCTGAAACACCAGACTGGCAATGCAAACCAGGCCCTAGGGCGCTGACATCCTGGGCATCCATGAACCCATCAGCAATTGCCACAGGCTGATTGCCTCCGTACTGCCACCCCGCGTTGATGCAGTAATCCGTTGGCTGACAAGTACTGGGTGGAATGTGGAGACATTTTCAAATGTTGTTTGTTTCTTTCGTATAAATCTTTTGCTGATCTGAAACCAATTGCTGAGATGGGGTGGCTCGTGTAATCAGCAATCGCGCAATAAGGGCAGGCTGTCGAGACGATTGCGCAATGGTCAGAATACATGCTGTTTGTTGTGCATTACCAATAAAGAACTGTCATCTAATATTCTATTTTCTGATTTCCTATTGATACCCAAACAGGACCAGTGATAAAGGGAACGGCCACCAGCGAGGCCAGCGCGCACTCTACGGGAGCGGGTCTGACTTAATGCCGAGAATGCAAACACAACTCTTACTGCAGGCGGTGTGAGACCCCGGATGATGGCTGGTTGCACCGAGTCGGGAACCCCATACTCCCGCAGTACCCCACAAAAAAAAAAGATCTTGTTGAAAGCCTTCTCAAGTCCACAAAGCCCATGTAGAATGATTGGGCAAACTCCCAGGACACACCCCTCCAGTAGTCTTGCGAAGGGGTAAAGAGCTGAGTCCACAGTTCCACGACCCGAGGCATAATCCGCACTGCTCCTACTTGAATCTGAGGTTGAAGCCAACGGTGGGCTTCTTTCAACACTCTGGCATAAGCTTTCCCCAGGAGGCTACAGGTAGTGTGACCCATGATAGTTCGAGCACACTCTCAGGTCCTTTCCTTTTTGAGACTGAAACCACCACCCCAATCTGCTGAAGTCCATACGACACTGTATTTGACCCCCCATCACGACATTGAAGGAGGCATGTCCAGCCAAGACAGCCCCCGTGTAACAGTAATCAGCGCCTTCAGCATCTCAGGGGATCACTCATCCACCCCCGGCACCTTACCACCAAGAAGCTTTTGGACAACACGCTGGCCTCTGCCCGCCCAGCCCGATCAGATCCTTACACTTGCACCCAACCCCGATGCTTGTCCCTGCGGGTGATATGAGTCCTCAGGGGCTGCTCCATGTTTTTCTTCGGGCTGAGCCGAGCCGGGCCAGACTATGCGGCCATCCACCAGCCCCTCGCGGGAGGCTCCCCTCCTATGGTCTGGCTCCGGGAGGGTGCCCAGTTTCCTTACATCCCAGGCAAGGTAGCTGACAGTCCGTGGGCTGCTATCCATCCGCGTAATAGTGGCACATCTGAATATTGAACCATTATTTCCTCCACACATGTAGCCTTTCGTTTTTGCAGAAAAAGAGTGTTAAGCAGCTTATCTTATTGGGAGGGGCTTTTGTTCAGGTTCAATGACAAAACCACCAAATACTGAAAGAATGTAGCTCCAGCACTTTCAACTGTACTATTTCATGGACTGCTTAGAGACAGTGGTGCTTAGTAATGTGTTATATGCACTGTACACATGGTCTGTGTTTTTGCACTGTGCATTACTGTCATCGTTTGTGCCGTCGATCCACCTCGATGTGTCATGAAAAGAAAGGCTCATGGTTTCCAACTGTCCCACCTCCATGCCAGAAGAGAGAATGAAGGCCGGGCTGGACAGGATGAGTTTCTCCAGGCAGAGCAGAAGGAGGAAGGAGAGGTGGATGGTGTGTATGCGACAGGAACAATGGGACCAGGACAGATCACCTTTCTCACCCCTGGAGGGTACAACTCTGGTCAAGAGCTGAAGAACAAATGTGTCTATGGGGATTTGATTTATTAACACAGAGCTCCCTGGACTACTGAAACTCCAGACATTCAAATGTATTGACAATGTTCCAATGTTCAAAGTGGTAATTTGATAATGAATGCAACAAAGTGAAGAATAGTTTAGTAGAATAGGACCGACGACATGCTCACTAACACTGAGGGAAGGGAACCCTCTGTGTCTCTTCAGATGAGCGATGGCTGATTTCATGGTTTGTAACCACACAACATGCGCCTGAGCATCAGATGTTGTGTTCATTAATGAATCTTGTTTCTGTAGAGGACATAATGACTCAACACTATGGTTACACCTGGTCATCAGTTTAGTTATTCAGAACCAACATCTGTGCCAATGTTTGTGTGTGTGTGTGTAGTTGCTGAGGCCACAGTGGCCCAGAGGAAGTACCTTGTGGATCTGGATTCTGAAGTGAGCACGTGCAGGAGTTGGACCATGTTACAAACACCAGCTGTGCCAAGTTTCAGGTGAGATCCAGGACTGGTACTCATTCTATGCAGCATATTATGGTCTGCTTTCCACTCCCGATGCTGATGTACTTCTGAACCTGCTGCTGATCTCTTGCTGAATTTCTATGAAGCATTTGATCCTCCTCCTGACAAAGTCAAAATATGTTGACCATCAACATTGTTTAATGTTAACTTGGTATCGCTCAATATCCATCTGCTGGCGATGACTCTTTTTAGACCTTCTGTGGCTCTCCAGGCGTACCATCCTCCTGGAGGACTTTATCAAGGACATGGGGAGGGGAGTGACCTGCAGGACCACCTGGAATCCACTTCCCGAAACCCAGTAATTACGGCGGTGAGATAGAGACATCCAGTACAATTCCAGGAAAGGGCTGCTGCAGGCACTTTTCTCTGAGGACCTGCCTCCACAGCTGCAAGATATGAGCTGAAGATTTAGTGATTTTATGTGCAAGACACTTAACAATGTATGATTTTCCTGACATATAAGAGGACTGTCAACATTGGGCTAAAATCACACATACTTCCCTGAGGAAAATTGTGTTTTTATATTTGCGCGGTTCTTGAGCAACCTGTTGATTCTCTTCCTACATGATTATTATTATTATTTACAAGTACACAAGCTGAGAAGAATAAAGCAGTGGGCTCCAGGGAGAATTATTAATGATACTTGACTTCCCTGTCCTACAGTTTTGAACCAATACTCAACATGGTGTCGCCTGTCAATCTGTCTGTCTCTTCTGTATGCTCATTAAAAGATCTGAATACTCCAATCAACCACAGGTGTAGTGTTTCTGCTTTAATGAGACTGGATCCATCCAAATGTAACAGATGTGAAAAGGGCATGGAAAAGAAGTGGAAGGCTCAGATGATAGTTTTTCAACATTTATCTATTCCTGTAGAGGACAATAAAACACACACATTTGTTGCCTTCTGAGTCGTCTCTTTCTGCACTTCCACTTCCCTCAGCAATATAGAAACATTGTCCGGAGAAAACAGGACTACGTTAGAAATCTAAACGATAACAATTCTCATCAAAACCATGAATTGCCAACATACAAGGGGATAACAGCGACCCCTAATGGACAAAAATAAATAAATATAAGCTACCAGAATGAGTGGGTCGTCACACCAAAAGCGAAACAGCATTTTTAGCCGGCGACTGAATCCATGAAAGTCATGTGCGTACGAGCGGCGTGTGGCTGCGATGAGTAGCGATATTTTCCCAGTAGCGGCGTTTGGGGAGAACCAGCGCAATAATGGCGGCCAGCGTTTACAGCGGCAGCTATTTTTCGCCCTGAGTTGAAATATTTCAACTTTGAGGCGGTCATCTACTTAGCTTTCGGGCCAATCAGCTCTTCGAGTTCCGCTCGTAGCGCTGGAAGCGGAAGTCTTTCAGACGTAACAATAACTTCAACGGTGAAAGTGATGACTGGGCTGAGTGAGTCTCGGGTAGCGTCATCAACCCAAAACGAGGCGTTAGTGTGTGGGATGTCCACAACAAATATAAAGCAGAACTGGTTGTTAGTTATTCTGGTGGATGACGGAAATCCGGTCTCTCTCAGTGTCACGCATTGAGCGTGAGACTCGCACATTTCGGTCTTAACTCGCGCCTCTGCAGCCACACACATCCGGTATTTCTCACGCTGCGAAAAAACTCTAAACTATTTAATGTTTGAATGCAGGAATTGTGCTCAATACGTCGATCGCGGTCGATTGATGCGGGCAGTGATGCTGTGATCGCATACTTCTGAAACTTCAACCGCCCGGTCTGCGGCTGCAGCGCATGAATGCGAACCCAGAGAAAAAGTCACTAACACCCCGAAAAGTGGTTTCGCTTTTGAATTGTGAAGCGCACCTTAACTCCAGCAGAAACACAGCGAACGATTCTAATATTAAACAAAGGAAAACACATATACTGCAGAAGACAATAAAACATACACATTGCCTTCTGATCAAGTCTCTCTGCACTTCCTAAACATGCAAAAACAACTACAAGTAATTTATACAAGGAAAATATCGTCGGGAAATACGACGGATGTAGCTAAACAAGCGGCGTAAAGTGGCTCAATTAAACCGCCACAAAATGTATACTTTGACCCAAATGACACACAACAGCTGGACACCCCGTGATCATATTAGCAACCATTACCGTGTGTAACATAAGGGTTACATTTTTTAAAAGAATACCAACCAAAATAGTTGCAACATCATTTCCCCACTCAACTCACCCTCAGCAACCATAGAATCATTGTGAGGGAAAGACAGGACTAACAAGAGTTCAGGAAGTGCAAAGGAGATGAACTTACGTTTCAAATCAGGAAACAGATTTTTAGAAATAACGCTAAATAAAAATAACTCATTAAAATAAAATTCACAAACACTCAACAGTATACGTTGAAATAATAAACAAAAAATAAAATATAATACATTGAAAATAAGAAATGACAGTGTATTTCTAACTCCGTTACACAAACATGGCTCAATGTGTGAAGCTGGAGGGCTGCTTTACACACTAACATAGTGCAGAGCAACGTCCTACTAAAACCCTCAGGACTGGATTGAACTAAATGACCTTTCTGTCTACAATCCTTTTGAATTCACTAAAGTTTATCTCAATATCCGACCAGTTGTGGACCAATCTCCACTAGTTGCTATAAAGAGATTGATAGTTCAATAGAGTATTCTGTGACTTTTGCTTCATAAATGAGCCATTCCAATGCAGAATAGATAGTGTCTGAACAGGAAATGCAGGGCATTGTCCCCAGCTCCTTTAAAACGCTGTGTTAGGTATGTCCGCTCATGTGAAACGCATAAACAATGAAATCTAACATACAGTTGGCGATACTGTCAACCCTGTGGTGTCCCCTCCCAAAATGATAGTACACTGCGTGTTGATGTTCTCACTTTGCTTTACTTGGGCGGTCTCTGAGCGATGACTCCGGATCTCCTATCCACTACTGCCAGTTATATCAATTCAAATTCAATTCAGTTTATTTGTATAGCCCAATTTCACAAATTACAAATTTGTCGGTGCTTAACTGATAATCTGTACACATAGACATCCTACCTGCCCAAAACCTTGCATGGATCAGGAAAAACTCCCAAATAAC
>NC_079389.1:15000-21462 GCF_029220125.1 Pseudoliparis swirei | reverse complement strand
TTTTCCCACCCAGCCTGGGCGAGGCGGGTCGGGTCGTGTTCGCGCGACACATAGAGACAGAATGACACGCTGGAGGCGACCAACAGGCGGTTGGAGCTCATTCTGCGCTTGTCGTTAAATCGTAAAAAAAAGAACTAGTTAATCCTGTAATTTTAATTAACTCGAGTTAGCAGCGTTATTTTCACAACACTAATATACTTCTCCTCCTTTTTATATGTATCCTTGCCTCGTATATATACATATGTATATATATGCTCATCATATATACATATATGTATATACACATATATATATATTTATATATATATATGCATATATATATACATATATATCATATATAAATGTATATATTTCATATATATATATGTATATATATATATATACATATGTATATATATATATATATATATATATACATATATATATATATATATATACATATATATATGTATATATATACATGTGTATATATATATACATATATATATATATACATGTGTATATATATGTATACACATGTATATACATATATATATATATATATATATATGTATATATGTATATATATATATATATATATATATACATATATATATGTATATATAATATATATACATATATATACATATATATACACTACCGTTCAAAAGTTTGGGATCACCCAGACAATTTCGTGTTTTCCATGAAAACTCACACTTTTATTGATCAAATGAGTTGCAAAATGTATAGAAAATATAGTCAAGACATTGACAAGGATAGAAATAATGATTTGTATTTGAAGTATTCATTTTTTTCTTCAAACTTTGCTTTGGTCCAAAGATACTCCTTTGCAGCAATTCCAACGTGCAGACCTTTGGCATTCTAGCTGTTAATTTGTTGAGGTAATCTGTTGAAATGTCACCACTTTCTTCCTGAAGCTTCCTCCACAGAGATTGGATTGGCTTGATGGGCACTTCTTGCAGACCATACGGTCAAGCTGCTCCCACAACAGCTCAATGGGGTTGAGATCTGGTGACTGGCCACTCCATTACAGACAGCCAGCTGCCTGCTTCTTCCCTCAATAGTTCTTCACAATGTGGAGGTGTGCTTTGGGTCATTGTCCTGTTGGAGGAGACATTGGCTCCAATCAAAGCGCTGCCCACAGGGGTATGGCATGGCGTTGCAAAATGGAGTGATAGCCTTTATTTAAAATCCCTTTTACCTGGTACCTCCCTTTACCAGCACCAAAGCAGCCCCAGACCATCACGCTGACCTCCACCATGCTTGACAGATGGTGTCAAGGCACTCTTCCAGCATCTTTTCACCTGTTCTGGCGTCTCCCACAAATGTTCTTCTGTGTGATCCAAACACCTCAAACTTGGATTCATCTGTCAGAACACCTTTTCCAATCTTCCTCTGTCCAATGCCTGTGTTCTTTTGCCCATACCAATCTTTTCTTTTCATTGGCCAGTCTCAGATATAGCTTTTCTTTGCCACTCTGCCTCAGAAGGCCAGCATCCCGAGTCGCCTCTTCACTGTCGGCGTTGACACTCGGCTGCGTTTTGGGTGCACCATTTAAAAGAAGCTGCCAGTTGAGGACCTGAGGCGTCTATTTCTCAAACTAGAGACTCTAATGTACTTGTCTTCTTGCTGAGTTGTACTGCAGGGGCCTCCCACTTCTTTCTGCTCTGGTTAAACCCGTTGGTGCTGTTCTCTGAAGGGGAGTAGTACACACCGTTGGAGGACATTTTCAGTTTCTTTGTAATTTCTACGCATGGAATAGAATAGCCTTTCATTTCTAAGAACAAAGAGATAGACTGGCGAATTTCACATGAAACTTCTTTTTCTGGCCATTTGAGAGTCTTATCGAACCACAAATGTGATGCTCAGATAATCAACTAGCTCAAAGGAAGGCCAGTTTATAGCTTCTCTCATCAGCAAAACAGTTTTCAGCTGTGCTAACATAATTGCACAAGGGTTTTCAGGGTTTTCTAATCATCCATTAGTCTTCTAAGGCGATGATCAAACACAATGTACCATTAGAACACTGGGTGATCGTTGATGAAATGGGCCTCTATACACCTGTGGAGATATTTCATTAGAAACCAGACGCTTCCACCCCAGAATAGTCATTTACCACATTAACAATGTATAGAGTGTATTTCTAGTTGATTTAAATGTTATCTTCATTGAAAAAAACAATGCTTTTCTTTGAAAAATAAGGACATTTCTAAGTGATCCCAAACTTTTGAACGGTAGTGTATATATGTATATATATATACATTCCTTTTCTTTCTCCCTTCTCTTCTCTCCCCTCTCTCTTCTCCCCTCCCCCCTCCCCACCAGTAAGGAGGAGGATGATTCAAAGACACAGGCTGTGTCTACTACCGGACCCTTGAGCACTTGGTCACTGCCTTTCAGTGCTTCAGGCGCCACACTGACACAACCAGCAGAATTCAGTGCACTGAAAGTACCCGGATGGTGCTCTGCAAACGGGCAAAAAATGTAGTGTAAACGATGGACACTACTCGCCCTAAACGGACGCCATCTTGGCTACGTAGCGGAAGAGGAGGAGCCCTTTCGCCAGCTTTTCATTTTATTTCTAAAACAATGGCGGACGAGATGGCTCGGGTAGCACAAGCGGTCGACCACGAAGCTACAGACCGTAAATGGGGTGGAGAGAGGGGTAAACAAGGGACAACAAGAGGGCAAGAAGTGCTTCATTTGGTCACTTTAAGGGTTCCCAAAAGTGTCATAAGCAGATTTGCATACGTCACTCCCGGCTTAATTTCGCGGGTGCCGTGAACAGATTTGCGTCCGTCACTTCCGCCAAGTGGTTAACGTGAGTGTTCCATTTGAGACAGACTCATCAGCCACGCAGTGCACCAAGATGTCAGGGCTCTGTATTGCAGTGTACTTCGTAAAGTGTCCGGTAGTAGACACAGCCTTAGTTTTTACTCAGAAGCTTTTTTTAATCAAATGTAGTCAAGTTGTTGTTTTTGGTTTCTGGTGTAAAACAATCAAACAAATAAAAGACTTTTAGTATTTGTCTTTCTGTTTCACACAATATGATTTAAAGAAATAATCGAGATGAGAGGAAAGCCACTGCAGCGTCCTGTCACGCAGCGTGTAGCGTGAAGCGCGTAGCACGTAGCGCGTAGCGTGTAGCGTGTAGCACGTAGCGTGTAGCACGTAGCGTGTAGCGTGTAGCACGTAGCATGTAGCGTGTGCTCTGCTGTACTATTAGCGTGTCTCCTGTATGTTGCACACGGTTGTGAGGTTTCCAGCAGCTGACACACAACACACACAACACACACAACACACACAAAACACAACACACACAACACACACAACAGACACAACACACAAGATGGCGCTCCACAGAGGGCGACGTCGCGGAGCTCTCCGAGTCAACTTATTTATTTGTCTTTTTCTACTCACTACTTTTTTGTGCCGAGCTAAGACACAGCGTGCAACGTTTTCTGATCGGGCGACCCTGTTACAGCTGAGAGAGCGCAGTCATTTTGGACTCTTTTCCCCCCGACGCAACTCTACCCAGAGCTAACATGCTGTTGACTCGTGCTAGGCGGCACCCTGAGAACAACAGGCGGCGGGGCGCGGCAGACGGGGAGGAGCTGACCGAAGGCTCCGGCGCTTGGTTAGCATCGGAAGGCTAACACTCCCGATCATACTGTTCGCAAATGTTCAGTCTCTGGAAAACAAGGTGGACGAGCTACATGCTCGGTTCCCATGCAGAAGGACATTCAGGATTGCTCCATACTGTGTTTCTGTGAAACCTGGCTGGGGGAGGCCATGACACCAGATGGCTACACGGTCTTCAGAGAGGACCGATGCGCTGTGGAAAGCGGAAAGACTCGCGGAGGAGGAACGGCCGCACTCGTCAAAAGATCCTGGTGCACCGACAGTAAGATCATATCAACATCTTGCTCTGAACATGTGGAGGATCTGACTTTGAGGCTAAGACCATTTTATTTGCCCAGAGAACTGCAATGTATCATTGTGAGTGTTGTGTATATCCCCCCCTCCGCTAAGGAGGAGGCTGCACTGAAGGAGCTACGGCATGATCAGTGAGCATGAAAACACATATCGACACTGTCATTATTCGGGGAGATTTTAATCACTGCAATCTCCGGAAAAATATGCCCAAACTGCATCAGTTTGTGACCTTCCCCACCAGGGGAAATAGAACACTGGACCAATGCTACAGCAACATCAGGAATGCCTTCTCAGCTGAACCAAAACCCCATTTTGGAAAGTCTGACCACATGGCAATCCGGCTCAAACCAGTCTACAACAAAGGCTCAAGACAAAGCCAGTCCTGGTCGAAACTTTAACACCTGGACTGATGGGCACAGGGCGCCTTCAGGGCTGCTTTGAGGCCACAGACTGGAGCACCTTCAAAGTGGCCACCAACGACATCCACGAATACACAGAGACTGTGAGTGACTACATCAGCTGGTGTACGTCCCTATGTGCACCTCCCAGGACTGTGCGGATGTTCCCCAACCAAAAACCCTGGTTTAATGGGGACATAAACAATAACATCAGGAAGAGACGGGACGCCTTCAAGTCAGGAGACCAAGAGGAGTATATGAGAGCCCGGTACGAGCTGCAGAAGTCCATCAGAGCAGCAAAGAGGGCTCACTCCCAAAAACTTGAAGGCTACTATCTCAACCACAACACGCGCAGGATGTGGCAGGGGATCAGTCTGTCACTAACTACAAGAAAACCACAACAACCACAGACCCCCGTGATCCCACCCTTCCAGACAGCCTCAACTACTTTTATGCCAGGTTCGACAGGCTGAATACGGACACACCCTCAAAAGCCCCCTGTGACCCCATGGACTTTGCCTTTCAGGTGACTCACACACAGGTCCTGAAGGCCTGAAGAGGGTAAACCCTACAAGGCTGTGGGACCTGATGGAGTTCCCCAAGTCCTAAAGGTCTGTGGGGAACAACTAGCAGTGTATGCTGACATCTTTAACCTGTCACTATCTCAGGCTGTAGTTCCCCGTATCTTTAAATCCTCCATCATCATACCAGTCCCCAAAACCAGACACACCACCTTAAATGACTTCAGGCCAGTGGCACTCACACCAGTCGCCATGGTGCCTGAAAAAACTGGTCTCGCCCATCAACCACCGGTCCCGGACCATGTCGACCCCTCAGTTGCCTACCGCTAACCCGATCAGTGGATGGCAGCGGTAGCAATAGCTCTACACGCACTCTGCAACACCTGGAAAGCCGCCAGAGCGTATGCCAGAATGCTTTTCCTGGACTATAGTTCTGCCTTTAATACCATCCGCCGGAAAACTAATCAAGCTGACAGACCTCGGCGTCCCAACTCCCACCTGCAACTGGATTCTGAGACTTTCTGTAGAAAGACCCCAGGTGGTGAAAATGGGAGGCGGGTGTCACGAGCTCTGATCAACTGGGATCCCCACAGGGCTGCTGCCTGGGCCCCAAACATTCACCCTGTACACCCATGACTGCACCTCCACCCAGGACAACACCATCCTCATCCGTCGCCGATGACACCACCGTCCTGGGGCTCATCAAGGGCGGGGATGAGTCGGGCTACAGGACCCTGGTGAACAACATCCTGGTCTACGGAGAGGAGAACGACCTCATCCTCAACACAAGACCAAGGAAATAATACTGGACTTCAGGAAGAACCCTCCCCCTCTACAGCCTCTCATCATCAAAGGGACTGAGGTGGAGGCTGACAGCACAGATTCCTGGGAATGCAGGTGACATCTGACCTGAGCTGGACTCTTCACACCACAGCCACAGTGAAAAAGGCCCAGAAAAGGCTTTATTTCATCAGGATGCTCAGGAAAGCTGGTCTGAACCGTCGCCCTCTCACCCAGGCCTATAGAGGACTGATCGAGAGCATCACTGTGTGGCATGGAAACACCACCCAGGCAGAGAGGAAGGCTCTGCAAAGAGTCATAAGGACCGCGGAGAGGATCACAGGGACACACCTTCCGTCCATGGACTCTATGTATGTGCAGCGCTGTGGGGAAAGAGCAGAGGGAATCATTGGAGACTCATCCAGCTCCTCTCTGCTCCGACACAAACACTGCACATCCAACCTGAGACACAGGACACGCCTCTTCAACAGCTCCCTGCCTCAGTCAGTGGCACAACACAGCTACTGAGAAAGAGGCACTCCTGAAACTGTGACAAATGTGCAACACTACAATCAGTGCAATAGCCCCACAACCTTCCCCCAGCATCTGAACATGTGCAATATCCCCATATCCCTGTCCCCTCCCCCTCCTTCTTTCCTTTCACAAGCTCGGTACAGCACTAGCCTACTTATTACTTTTAATATTGCATACACTTTACCACACTATGTACAGTGTGTTTTTTGTACAGTGTTTTTTAAAATATGTTTCATATTTCTATTATTATTACGGTTACTATTATTATTATTATTATAGTGTGTTTGTTTTGT
>NC_079389.1:10000-12500 GCF_029220125.1 Pseudoliparis swirei | reverse complement strand
TGCTGGCTAACTGCTGGCTAACTGTTGGCTAACTGCTGGCTAACTGCTGGCTAACTGCTGGCTAACTGCTGGCTAACTGCTGGCTAACTGTTGGCTAACTGCTGGCTAACTGCTGGCTAACTGCTGGCTAACTGTCGGTCATCCAGTGTTTTCGCGTGGCGGCCAAAAGGCTCACAGTTGAATTCAAAGTCATGGATTACGCTCATAGTCTCATAACTGTCTGCAAAACATGACTTCTTTAAGGAGCCGTTTGTCTTCTGCAGACCGACTTCAA
Source organism: Pseudoliparis swirei (assembly GCF_029220125.1). NCBI lineage: Eukaryota > Metazoa > Chordata > Actinopteri > Perciformes > Liparidae > Pseudoliparis > Pseudoliparis swirei. Next base: position 12,226 of record NC_079389.1, on the reverse strand, counting down.
TAAAAGATGACGGCTCAACAACGCCGACAGAAGCCATCGCTGCATCCATGGTAGAAGCTCTCATCCTTCAAGCTCGCTTTAGTCGACTGTGAAATTTCTGCTAAAATGGAAGAGAAAAGAGGTGGTGCTCCGCGCTGCAGGACACCTTGAGGTGCACGCTGTTAAAACACAGCCTGTATTTCTCCTATTAACCTCTCATTGTTCCCCATGACCTCAAAGACTTTCCCACAACGGCCACGCAGCCTTCATCCAGTGACTCGGACTGTCGGGAGGAAGCTCTAAACGTCTGACAGAAACAAGGCCGGAGAGGAGAGCGTGACGCATCCCTCCAGCTCGCCAACGAGAGGCTCTTCAACCAGCCAGAGGCCGACACACAGGAAGCCGAGCGTTGCTGCCGTCAGTCGCCCAACAACAGCTTCAGAAAGGTGGCTTTGAACAACAGACTGTTTCTGTCTTGTTTCAACACTTAGTTTCAGACTGTTGCTGTTATACTTTTAAAAGCAACTTTAGGTGATCACCGCTGAGTCACCGTTAGTAAGAACCTGTTGAAACCGAGGAATTACAATTATTTTTAAATACGTCAAATATTCACATTTTGAGGTTTTACTTTAGTGGAGTCACTCAGCACTGAGTCCATTCCCTCAGGAACGATCCTATTGGGGAGGAAATGATGTCTTTGAAATACAGAGAAGAAACCAATTCAGACAAGATCACCATCCAGACATATATATACATATATATACACATATATATATATATATATATATATATATATATATATATATATATATATATATATATACATATATATACATATATATATATATATAAATATACACATATACATATATATACACATATATATATGTATAAATGTATATATATATAAATATATACATATATATATACAGAGCATATATATATATGTATAAATGTATATATATATGTATAAATCCTCCTCCTCCTTCACCTCCTCCCCCTCCTCCTCCTCCTCCTTCACCTCCTCCCCCTCCTCCTCCTCCTCCTTCACCTCCTCCTCCTCCTCCTGCTCCTCCTTCACCTCCTCCTTCACCTCCTCCTCCTCCTCCTCACCTCTTCCTCTTCCTTCACCTCCTCCTTCTCCTCCTCCTCCTTCACCTCCTCCTCCTCCTCCTCCTCCTCCTTCACCTCCTCCTCCTCCTCCTTCACCTACTTCACCTCCTGCCCCTCCTTCACCTCCTCCTCCTTCACCTCCTCCCCCTCCTCCTCCCCTCCTCCTCCTCCTCCTTCTCCTCCTCCTCCTCACCTCCTCCCCCTCCTCCTCCACCTCCTCCCCCTCCTTCTCCTCCTTCACCTCCTTCACCTCCTCCTCCTCCTCCTTCACCTCCTCCCCCTCCTCCTCCAACTCCTCCCCCTCATCCACCTCCCCCTCCTCCTCCTTCACCTCCTCCTCCCCTTCCTCCTTCACCTCCTCCCCCTCCTCCTCCTTCACCTCCTCCCCTTCCTCCTTCACCTCCTCCTCCTTCACCTTCACCTTCACCTCCTCCCCCTCCTCCTCCCCCTCCTCCTCCTCCTTCACATCCTCCCCTTCCTCCTTCACCTCCTCCCCTTCCTCCTCCCCCTCCTCCTCCTCATCCTCCTTCACTTCCTCCCCCTCCTTCACCTCCTCCCCCTCCTCCTCCTCCTCCTTCACCTCCTCCTCCTCCCCCCTCCTCCTCCTCCCCCTCCTTCACCTCCTCCCCTCCTCCTCCTTCACCTCCTCTTCCTTCACCTCCTCCCCTCCTCCTCCTCCTTCACCTCCTCCCCCTCCTCCTCCTCCTCCTTCACCTCCTCCTCCTCCCCCTCCTCCTCCTCCTCCTTCACCTCCTCCTCCCCCTCCTCCCCCTCCTTCACCTCCCCCTCCGCCTCCTTCTCCCCCTCCTCCTCCTTCGCCTCCTCTTCCTTCACCTCCTCCTCCTTCACCTCCTCCCCCTTCTCCTCATTCACCTCCTCCCCTCCTTCACCTCCTCCCCTCCTCCTCCTTCCTCCTCCTCCTCCCCTCCTCCTCCTCCTCCTCCCCTCCTTCATCTTCTCCTCCTCCTTCCTCATTCCTCCTCCCCTCCTCCTTCACCTCCTTCACCTCCTCCTCCTTCTCCTCCTCCTCCTTCACCTCCTCCTTCTCCTCCTCCTCCTTCACATCCTCCCCTTCCTCCTTCACCTCCTCCCCCTCCTCCTCCCCTTCCTCCTCCTCCTCCTCCTCCCCTCGTC
>NC_079389.1:0-7500 GCF_029220125.1 Pseudoliparis swirei | reverse complement strand
TTGGGGCATTTAGGCGTTGGGGCGTTTGGGGTTTGGGGCGTTTGGGGCGTTTGAGGCGTTTGAGGCGTTTGAGGCGTTTGGGGCGTTTGGGGCATTTGAGGCGTTTGGGGCGTTTGAGGCGTTTGGGGCGTTTGAGGCGTTTGAGGCGTTTGGGGCGTTTGGGGCGTTTGGGGCGTTTGAGGCGTTTGGGGCGTTTGAGGCGTTTGAGGCGTTTGAGGGCGTTTGAAGGCGTTTGGGGCATTTAGGCGTTTAGGCGTTTGATTTGGGCGTTTAGGGGCGTTTAGGCGTTCATTTGGGCGTTTGGGCATTTAGAGCGTTTGGGGCGTTTGGGGCATATGAGGCGTTTGAAATTTGGGGCATTTAAGTGGGGCGTTTAGTGGTTGGGGCATTTGAGGCGTTTGGGGCGTTTGAGGCGTTTGGGGCGTTTGGGGCGTTTGGGACGTTTGGGGCGTTCTGAGGGGCGCGATTTTCGCCCCTAGTTGAAATATTTAAACTTTGAGGCGATAATTTCTCAACTCGGGCCAATCAGCTCCTGAGTTGCTCCGCTCGTCATCGCTGTTATAAACACAATAATATATATTATATATAATAATGTTATGAACACAATAATATATATTATATATAATAATGTTATGAACACAATAACATATATTATATATTCTAATGTTATGAACACAATAATATATATTATATATAATAATGTTATGAACACAATAACATATATTATATATTATAATGTTATGAACACAATAACATATATTATATATAATAATGTTATGAACACAATAACATATATTATATATTATAATGTTATGAACACAATAACATATATTATATATTATAATATTATGAACACAATAACATATATTATAATGTTATGAACACAATAACATATATTATATATTATAATGTTATCAACACAATAACATATATTATATATAATAATGTTATGAACACAATAACATATATTATATATTATAATATTATGAACACAATAACATATATTATATATAATAATGTTATGAACACAATAACATATATTATAATGTTATGAACACAATAACATATATTATATATTATAATGTTATGAACACAATAACATATATTATATAATATAATGTTATGAACACAATAACATATATTATATATTATAATGTTATGAACACAATAACACATTATATATTATAATGTTATGAACACAATAACATATATTATATAATATAATGTTATGAATACAATAACATATATTATATATAATAATGTTATGAACACAATAACATATATTATATATTATAATGTTATGAACACAATAGCATGTATTATATATTATAAAGTTATCAACACAATAACATATATTATATAATATAATGTTATGAATACAATAACATATATTATATTATATAATATTATGAACACAATAACATATATTATATATAATAATATTATGAACACAATAACATATATTATATATTATAATGTTATGAACACAATAGCATGTATAATATATTATAATGTTATCAACACAATAACATATATTATATAATATAATGTTATGAATACAATAACATATATTATATAATATAATATTATGAACACAATAACATATATTATATATAATAATGTTATGAACACAATAACATATATTATATATAATAATGTTATGAACACAATAACATATATTATATAATATAATGTTATGAATACAATAACATATATTATATATAATAATGTTATGAACACAATAACATATATTATATATTATAATGTTATGAACACAATAGCATGTATTATATAATATAATGTTATGAACACAATAACATATATTATATAATATAATGTTATGAATACAATAACATATATTATATTATATAATATTATGAACACAATAACATATATTATATATAATAATGTTATGAACACAATAACATATATTATATAATATAATGTTATGAACACAATAACATATATTATATTATATAATGTTATGAATACAATAACATATATTATATAATATAATGTTATGAACACAATAACATATATTATATAATATAATGTTATGAACACAATAACATATATTATATAATATAATGTTATGAACACAATAACATATATTATATATTATAATGTTATGTACACAATAACACATTCTATATTATAATGTTATGAACACAATAACATATATTATATAATATAATGTTATGAACACAATAACATATATTATATATTATAATGTTATGAACACAATAACATATATTATATTATATAATGTTATGAATACAATAACATATATTATATATAATAATGTTATGAACACAATAACATATATTATATATTATAATGTTATGAACACAATAGCATGTATTATATATTATAATGTTATCAACACAATAACATATATTATATAATATAATGTTATGAATACAATAACATATATTATATATTATAATGTTATGTCCTGGTCTTGTTAGACCTTAGTAGCCTCGATGACCACCAACGTTAGTCACGGAGTTCCACAAGGTTCTATGCTTGGGCCTCTCTCATTGACCTTATTCATGCTTCCTTTGGGCAATATCATCAGAAACACTCCATAAACTTTCATTGTTATGCACATGATACTCAACTATATCAATAGCCATGGCGCGGCTGTGTCCAGACGCCGTCGAGGTAGCTCCGCGGAGATTGTGCGCTCTTTTAGTTTTTGTGTTTATTTTTAATGTTTTCTTTGCCACAAACACGCCGGCACTAACAGCATCGACCACAGCACACTTTTGGACATAAACTTTTGCGCAAAACAAGGGTTTTGTCCACTTTTCCATCGATCCAGCGTGGCGGCAGAGATCGTCTGGCGAACCATCAACAACAGTGGAGCCGCTACTACGGGAGGCAGCGAAAACATCGAGAAGCGGGCGGAATTCGGAACAGACTGAGTTCAAGCCCACGTCCACCTCTGCCCAGCATCCTTCTTTAACGTCAGTCTCTGGAAAATAAGATGGATGATGTTAGGGCAGAGATCAGATTCAGCGGGACGCGAGGACTGTAACATCTTTTGTCTGGCGGAAACATGGCTGACCCGCTGGTGCGGATCGAGTCATATGCCCAACGAGTCCTTCTCTGTTTTCCGTGCAGACAGAGCGGAAGAGTCTGGTAAATCTAAGGGTGGAGGGTTTGCTTCATGACTAACAACATGTGGTGTGACCCCAAGAACATTAAGACTCTTTCCGTTCCTGCTCGCCCGAACCTGGAACATCTGACGATCTCATGCCGTCCATTCTACCTTCCCGGGAGTCCAGCTCGGTCATCACCACAACCGTCTACATACCACCACAAGCGGACACCGGCGTGCTTTTCTCGGACCTACATGATGTGTTATGTCGGCATCAGAACAAATATCCCGGCGGCTGTGGTGGTGGCTGGGGACTTTAACAGGGCAAACCTAAAAAGTCATGCGAACTTTCACCAGCACATTCGTGTGCTACAGAGGAAAGAGCGTTGGACCACTGCTATCGCCATTCAAGAGAGGCTACAAGGCTGTCTCTCTCCCTCCGTTCGGCAAATCAGACCATGCCGCCATTTTTCTGCTTCAGGTACGGCAAAAGATCGGGAAGCGGTAGTAGCGAGGCGTAAGCGGTGGTCTGACCAATCAGAGGCTGAGCTACAGGGCGCTCTGCGTGTCGTCGACTGGGACATGATCCAATCCAGCTCCAGTGTCGTGAGCGAGTTTGCGCGAGTAGCAATGCGCCTCATAGCAATGCTAGCGGACACCATCGTCCCCGCGGTAAAGTTAGGGTCTTTCCTAACCAAAAGCCGTGGGTTGATGATCCATCCATTGAAGCTGTGAGCGCCCGTACTGCTGCCTATAACTCGGTCTTGTATCCGGCAACATGGGCGAGTACAAGGCGGCGGTCTATGGACTGAGGAGGCGGTGAAGGAAGCCAAGAGGAGGTACCGAGACAGAGTGGAATCACAGATGGGCAGCGCGACACCAGGCGCCTATGGCAGGGGCTACGGACTATCACAGACTACCAGAGCAGACCCCGCGCTATGGTGAGTGCCGGCGCATCCCTAGCGGACGACCTGAACTCATTTTATGCGGTTTGAGGCTAGCAACAACAGCGCTAGCTCGCGGCTAACAACAACACCGTTAAGCGTGGCCGAAGTGAGTTCTACCGCTGGGGATGAACACACACTCTCTGTGACCGAGCACAGTGTGAGGAGGGCTCTGTTGAGGGTGAACACCAGGAAAGCTGCAGGTCCAGATGGCATATCTGGGCGAGTACTGAAGACCTGTGCTAACCAGCTAGCTCGTGTTCACCACAATATTCAACCTCTCCTGGCTGAGTCCGTGGTCCCGCCTGCTTCAAGAGATCCACTATTGTCCCTGTGCCCAAGAATGCTTCTCCAGCATGTATGAATGACTACCGACCGGTGGCCCTCACCTCGGTGGTCATGAAATGCTTTGAGAGGCTGGTAAAGGACTACATCTGCGCCTTCCTCCCTTCCTCCATGGACCCGCTGCAGTTTGCTTATCGCCCAAACAGATCCACGGATGATGCTCCCTCCCAGGTACTGCACACCACAATCTCTCATCTGGACAGCCAGAGGGTGGGCTATGAGAGACCGCTGTTCAATGATTCTAGATCAGCTTTCAACACCATAGTCCGGATCAGACTGGCGGGCAAGCTGATTGAGCTGGGACTGAACACCCCCTGTGTGCTTGGATCCTGGACTTCCTGACCGCCCAGGCCACAGGTGGTCAGGGTGGGCAGACACACCTCCAAATCCCTCACCCTGAACACAGGATCCCCCAGGGTTGCGTCCTCAGCCCCTACTGTACTCCCTGTACACATGACTGTGTGGCCAGGTTCAGCTCAACACCATCATCAAGTTTGCGGATGACACAGTGGTGGTGGGCCTGATCTCCGACAACGGCGAGAAGGCCTACCTGGAGGAAGTTGCTGATCTGTCACTCTGGTGCCAGGACAACAGCCTCATCATGAATGTCACCAAAACTAAGGAGCTGATTGTGGACTTTAGGAGGGTACAACAACAGAGGACGTACTCACCACTGGGGATTAACGGGACTACTGTGGAGAGGGTGAGCGGGTATAAATACCTGGGAGTCCACATCACCGAGGATCTGACATGGTCAACAAACACAGACACTCTGGTGAGAAAGGCAAGGCAGCGCCTCTACCACCTCAGGCAGCTGAGGAAATTTAAAGTTTCCCAGAGGATCCTTCAGTCCTTCCCTCCTTGAAAAATGGGAGGGAAGTGGTGGAATAGTAGGTGCGCAAATTGGATGTAGCTGCTGGAAGACCAAACAATCCCAATCTTATCTGCTTTCGGCTCCCTCAACCAGAACGGGCCTTGGCCAAGGCCGTTACTGGAACAACAACTCCCCTGAAGATCGCTGAAGTGAGAACCTCTCTCATTCCCTTCCCCCTATCCACAGACACCTGTGGTTGTTTTCTCCCAGGACCTTTCAAGGCTATCTCCATGGCAACGACCATCTTGCGGACTGAGAACTCTGTCTGTTGTGGCCTGGGGGAGGACGACATACCAGAACACGCACACACAAACTTTCAATAATACTGATTTGCATTCACTACCCCCCTCCCCCCATCCCACGCCTTCGCCTGCTTTTTACCCCCAGTGTGACCGGACGGGGCTGTGGCTGGCGCTGCTGTGATGGCGCCCGGACCGGCTGGCTGCTTGTCGGTGCTGGTTACCTTCTGCCCCAATGGATGGGCTTAGATCACCCAGTTGTTGGATTACCTCCCTCCCCTTCCTACTCGTTGCAAGTCATGTCTAAAATGTATGTGCTTATGTGCTAAGGTGTTTTTTTCCTGCTCCCACACTGTACCCCCTCTCGGGGCATAGTCGGGGGGTTGGTGTTTTTTCTCGCCTTCTTCCCTCATGTTATGCTGTAATCTTTCATCCACCCTTTCTTGTAATTTCGATGCTTTTGTACCTGTACTCTGGCAAACGACAAATAAATATATCAATCAATCAATCAATCAATCAATCAAAATCAATCAATCAATCAATCAATCAATCAATCAATCTGGAGCTGTAGAGAGCGTCCTGACAGGAAGCATCACAGCCTGGTTTGGCAACTGCTCCGCTCAGGACAGGAAGGCTCTGCAGAGAGTAGTGCGTTCGGCTGAGCGCACTATTGGAACTACACTCCCCACCCTGCAGGACTTGTACACCAGGAGGTGCAGAACCAGAGCCGGCAGGATCATGAAGGATCCTCACCACCCCAACAACAGACTGTTTCAGCTGCTGCGGTCAGGCAGGCGCCTCCGTAGTCACGCTGCAAGAACAGAGAGACTGAGACAGAGTTTCTTTCCTCAGGCCATCAGGACTGTGAACTCCGACCTCACCAGGACCCCCACATAGACCCACACAACTGCCCCTCTTAGGCACACACACACACACACACACACACACACACACACACACACACACACTTACTGTAAATATTGTGTTGTTTTTTATTGTAAATAGTGTGTACTTGTTGCCCTTGCACATTCCTGCTGAGCATTGCCACTTTCATTTCACTGCACACCCTGTGTGTGTATGTGACAAATAAAACATCTTGAATCTTGAATCTATCTATCGATTGAACCAGAGGAGACCAACCAGCTCAGTAAAATTCAAGCTGAGCATTTGAGATTGCCATTCTTCCACTAATACATTTATTTATTTACTTTTATTGCATCTATATGTGGTTCTGCAAACCGGTGGAAACGTTGACAGCCGCGACCGCGTGTCATTACAGCCGTGGCTTTAGTCCCGCCCACATACTTCAAACATGCTGTCGCTGCCACTGTAGAGGAAACTGTTGACAGGATGAAAGGTGGTGTCTTCTACGTCAACTCTGGCCGGCTGCACCGTGCAGCAGCAGCACGACGATGTCACCGACTCACATCGTTAGCCTGCTGCTGCTTTTATATGGAGGCCATTATCACCGGCTGTAAAGGGCCTCTGGAGCCGGGCCCCTTCCTCCTGGTCAGGAGCAGGACCGGCCGGCTTTTACTGGCCGCATGTGCTTCACATGCGTGGAGCATCTGTCCAGCGCCGCTCAACGTCTCCGAGGGTAAACACAGTTGGTGTATTTCACAGGAGGAGGAGCACCGTGCGGTCAGTGAATGTGATCTGATTACTTTCTGGGAAACATCTCAAACATCAGAGTTTACTTCCCCAGAGCTGCTGTGGTTGGGATGCTGATGCAGTGTAAAACATTGGTGATGATTTTTTTATACTTTCATTACCATTGAACCGTAACATGCTTGACTTTGGGTTCGAAAGGATTTTCCAACTCACGCCATCAAAGGCTTTATTCCCTTTTTTGGAGAATTGGATAATGTCATAGCTGCTATTTGATTGCGGTGAAACGAGGCTGTTATTCTTGTTTATCACAAACAAAACAAGTCCACAGTATACCAACACACAGAGAACTGTTGGAGCCATTTGAATCGTTTCTTGTTACGTTGG
>NC_079388.1:22742749-22758170 GCF_029220125.1 Pseudoliparis swirei | reverse complement strand
ACGTCTGTTGTTGGTCGTCTCTACAGCAGAAGTAATGTATGGTTCTTTCCTTAGAGACGTCTTTGTTCTTTATTAAACTAAACGTCTGTTGTTGGTCGTCTCTCCAGCAGAAGTAATGTACGGTTCTTTCCTTAGAGACGTCTTTGTTCTTTATTAAACTAAACGTCTGTTGTTGGTCGTCTCTCCAGCAGAAGTAATGTACGGTTCTTTCCTTAGAGACGTCTTTGTTCTTTATTAAACTAAACGTCTGTTGTTGGTCGTCTCTACAGCAGAAGTAATGTACAGTTCTTTCCTTAGAGACGTCTTTGTTCTTTATTAAACTAAACGTCTGTTGTTGGTCGTCTCTCCAGCAGAAGTAATGTACGGTTCTTTCCTTAGGGACGTCTTTGTTCTTTATTAAACTAAACGTCTGTTGTTGGTCGTCTCTCCAGCAGAAGTAATGTCGGTTCTTTCCTTAGAGACGTCTTTGTTCTTTATTTAACTAAACGGGTGTTGTTGGTCTGCCCTACAGCAGAAGTAATACGGTTCTTTCCTTAGAGACGTCTTTGTTCTTTATTAAACTAAACGTCTGTTGTTGGTCGTCTCTCCAGCAGAAGTAATGTACGGTTCTTTCCTTAGAGACGTCTTTGTTCTTTATTAAACTAAGCGTCTGTTGATGGTCGTCTCTCAGCAGAAGTAATGTCACGGTTCTTTCCTTAGAGACGTCTTTGTTCTTTATTAAACTAAACGTCTGTTGTTGGTCGTCTCTCCAGCAGAAGTAATGTACGGTTCTTTCCTTAGAGACGTCTTTGTTCTTTATTAAACTAAACGTCTGTTGTTGGTCGTCTCTACAGCAGAAGTAATGTACGGTTCTTTCCTTAGACGTCTTTGTTCTTTATTAAACTAAACGTCTGTTGTTGGTCGTCTCTACAGCAGAAGTAATGTAAGGTTCTTTCCTTAGAGACGTCTTTGTTCTTTATTAAACTAAACGTCTGTTGTTGGTCGTCTCTCCAGCAGAAGTAATGTACGGTTCTTTCCTTAGAGCGTCTTTGTTCTTTATTAAACTAAAGCTCTGTTGTTGGTCGTCTCTCCAGCAGAAGTAATGTATGGTTCTTTCCTTAGAGCGCCTTTGGTCTTTATTAAACTAAACGTCTGTTGTTGGTCGTCTCTCCAGCAGAAGTAATATACGGTTCTTTCCTTAGAGCGTCTTTGTTCTTAATTAACCTAAAGGTCTGTTGTTGGTGGTCTCTACAGCAGAAGTAATGTACGGTTCTTTCCTTAGAGACGTCTTTGTTCTTTATTAAACTAAACGTCTGTTGTTGGTCGTCTCTCCAGCAGAAGTAATGTACGGTTCTTTCCTTAGAGACGTGTTTGTTCTTTATTAAACTAAACGTCTGTTGTTGGTCGTCTCTACAGCAGAAGTAATGTACGGTTCTTTCCTTAGAGACGTCTTTGTTCTTTATTAAACTAAACGTCTGTTGTTGGTCGTCTCTCCAGCAGAAGTAATGGACGGTTCTTTCCTTAGAGCGTGTTTGTTCTTTATTAAACTAAACGTCTGTTGTTGGTCGTCTCTCCAGCAGAAGTAATGTACAGTTCTTTCCTTAGAGACGTCTTTGTACTTTATTAAACTAAACGTCTGTTGTTGGTCGTCTCTCCAGCAGAAGTAATGGTCGGTTCTTTCCTTAGAGACGTCTTTGTTCTTTATTAAACTAAACGTCTGTTGTTGGTCGTCTCTACAGCAGAAGTAATGTACGGTTCTTTCCTTAGAGACGTCTTTGTTCTTTATTAAACTAAACGTCTGTTGTTGGTCGTCTCTACAGCAGAAGTAATGTACGGTTCTTTCCTTAGAGACCTCTTTGTTCTTTATTAAACTAAACGTCTGTTGTTGGTCGTCTCCAGCAGAAGTAATGTAAGGTTCTTTCCTTAAAGGCGTCTTTGTTCTTTATTAAACTAAACGTCTGTTGTTGGTCGTCTCTCCAGCAGAAGTAATGTACAGTTCTTTCCTTAGAGTCGTCTTTGTTCTTTATTAAACTAAACGTCTGTTGTTGGTCGTCTCTACAGCAGAAGTAATGTACGGTTCTTTCCTTAGAGACGTCTTTGTTCTTTATTAAACTAAACGTCTGTTGTTGGTCATCTCTACAGCAGAAGTAATGTCACGGTTCTTTCCTTAGAGACGTCTTTGTTCTTTATTAAACTAAACGTCTGTTGTTGGTCGTCTCTCAGCAGAAGTAATATGGTTCTTTCCTTAGAGACGTCTTTGTTCTTTATTAAACTAACAGTCTGTTGTTGGTCCTCTCTACAGCAGAAGGAATGTACGGTTCTTTCCTTAGAGCGTCTTTGTTCTTTATTAAACTAAACGTCTGTTGTTGGTCGTCTCTACAGCAGAAGTAATGTACGGTTCTTTCCTTAGTGGCGTCTTTGTTCTTTATTAAACTAAACGTCTGTTGTTGGTCGTCTCTCCAGCAGAAGTAATATACGGTTCTTTCCTTAGAGCGTCTTTGTTCTTTATTAAACTAAACGTCTGTTGTTGGTCGTCTCTCCAGCAGAAGTAATATACGGTTCTTTCCTTAGAGCGTCTTTGTTCTTTATTAAACTAAACGTCTGTTGTTGGTCGTCTCTACAGCAGAAGTAATGAACGGTTCTTTCCTTAGAGCGATCTTTGTTCTTTATTAAACTAAACGTCTGTTGTTGGTCGTCTCTCAGCAGAAGTAATGTACGGTTCTTTCCTTAGAGACGTCTTTGTTCTTTATTAAACTAACGTCTGTTGTTGGTCGTCTCTAGCAGAAGTAATGTCTGGTTCTTTCCTTAGAGGCGTCTTTGTTCTTTATTAAACTAAACGTCTGTTGTTGGTCGTCTCTACAGCAGAAGTAATGTACGGTTCTTTCCTTAGAGACGTCTTTGTTCTTTATTAAACTAAACGTCTGTTGTTGGTCGTCTACAGCAGAAGTAATGTACGGTTCTTTCCTTCGAGACGTCTTTGTTCTTTATTAAACTAGACGTCTGTTGCTGGTCGTCTCTACAGCAGAAGTAATGTACGGTTCTTTCCTTAGAGTCGTCTTTGTTCTTTATTAAACTAGTCGTCTGTTGTTGGTCGTCTCCAGCAGAAGTAATGTACGGTTCTTTCCTTAGAGACGTCTTTGTTCTTTATTAAACTAAACGTCTGTTGTTGGTCGTCTCTACAGCAGAAGTAATGTACGGTTCTTTCCTTAGAGACGCCTTTGTTCTTTATTAAACTAAACGTCTGTTGTTGGTCGTCTCTCCAGCAGAAGTAATATACGGTTCTTTCCTTAGAGACGTCTTTGTTCTTTATTAAACTAAACGTCTGTTGTTGGTCGTCTCTGCAGCAGAAGTAATGTCGGTTCTTTCCTTAGAGACGTCTTTGTTCTTTATTAAACTAAACGTCTGTTGTTGGTCGTCTCTCCAGCAGAAGTAATGTACGGTTCTTTCCTTAGAGACGTCTTTGTTCTTTATTAAACTAAACGTCTGTTGTTGGTCGTCTCTACAGCAGAAGTAATGTACGGTTCTTTCCTTAGAGACGTCTTTGTTCTTTATTAAACTAAACGTCTGTTGTTGGTCGTCTCTCCAGCAGAAGTAATGTACGGTTCTTTCCTTAGAGACGTCTTTGTTCTTTATTAAACTAAACGTCTGTTGTTGGTCGTCTCTACAGCAGAAGTAATGTTCGGTTCTTTCCTTAGAGACGTTTTTGTTCTTTATTAAACTAAACGTCTGTTGTTGGTCGTCTCTCCAGCAGAAGTAATGTACGGTTCTTTCCTTAGAGACGTCTTTGTTCTTTATTAAACTAAACGCCTGTTGTTGGTCGTCTCTACAGCAGAAGTAATGCACGGTTCTTTCCTTAGAGACGTCTTTGTTCTTTATTAAACTAAACGTCTGTTGTTGGTCGTCTCTACAGCAGAAGTAATGCACGGGTCTTTCCTTAGAGCGTCTTTGTTCTTTATTAAACTAAACGTCTGTTGTTGGTCGTCTCTACAGCAGAAGTAATGTACGGTTCTTTCCTTAGAGACGTTTTTGTTCTTTATTAAACTAAACGCCTGTTGTTGGTCGTCTCTACAGCAGAAGTAATGTACGGTTCTTTCCTTAGAGACGTCTTTGTTCTTTATTAAACTAAACGTCTGTTGTTGGTCGTCTCTACAGCAGAAGTAATGTACGGTTCTTTCCTTAGAGACGTCTTTGTTCTTTATTAAACTAAACGTCTGTTGTTGGTCGTCTCTCCAGCAGAAGTAATGTACGGTTCTTTCCTTAGAGACGTCTTTGTTCTTTATTAAACTAAACGTCTGTTGTTGGTCATCTCTCCAGCAGAAGTAATGTACGGTTCTTTCCTTAGAGACGTCTTTGTTCTTTATTAAACTAAACGTCTGTTGTTGGTCGTCTCTCCAGCAGAAGTAATGTACAGTTCTTTCCTTAGAGACGTCTTTGTTCTTTATTAAACTAAACGTCTGTTGTTGGTCGTCTCTACAGCAGAAGTAATGTACGGTTCTTTCCTTAGAGACGTCTTTGTTCTTTATTAAACTAAACGTCTGTTGTTGGTCGTCTCTCCAGCAGAAGTAATGTACGGTTCTTTCCTTAGAGACGTCTTTGTTCTTTATTAAACTAAACGTCTGTTGTTGGTCGTCTCTACAGCAGAAGTAATGTACAGTTCTTTCCTTAGAGACGTCTTTGTTCTTTATTAAACTAAACGTCTGTTGTTGGTCGTCTCTACAGCAGAAGTAATGTACGGTTCTTTCCAGACGCCTTTGTTCTTTATTAAACTAAACGTCTGTTGTTGGTCGTCTCTCCAGCAGAAGTAATGTACGGTTCTTTCCTTAGAGACGTCTTTGTTCTTTATTAAACTAAACGTCTGTTGTTGGTCGTCTCTACAGCAGAAGTAATGTACGGTTCTTTCCTTAGAGACGTCTTTGTTCTTCATTAAACTAAACGTCTGTTGTTGGTCGTCTCTACAGCAGAAGTAATGTACGGTTCTTTCCTTAGAGACGTCTTTGTTCTTTATTAAACTAAACGTCTGTTGTTGGTCGTCTCTACAGCAGAAGTAATGTACGGTTCTTTTCTTTGAGACGTCTTTGTTCTTTATTAAACTAAACGTCTGTTGTTGGTCGTCTCTACAGCAGAAGTAATGTACGGTTCTTTCCTTAGAGGCGTCTTTGTTCTTTATTAAACTAACGTCTGTTGTTGGTCGTCTCTACAGCAGAAGTAATGTACGGTTCTTTCCTTAGAGACGTCTTTGTTCTTTATTAAACTAAACGTCTGTTGTTGGTCATCTCTCCAGCAGAAGTAATGTACGGTTCTTTCCTTAGAGACGTCTTTGTTCTTTATTAAACTAAACGTCTGTTGTTGGTCGTCTCTCCAGCAGAAGTAATGTACGGTTCTTTCCTTAGAGACGTCTTTGTTCTTTATTAAACTAAACGTCTGTTGTTGGTCGTCTCTCCAGCAGAAGTAATGTACGGTTCTTTCCTTAGAGACGTCTTTGTTCTTTATTAAACTAAACGCCTGTTGTTGGTCGTCTCCAGCAGAAGTAATGTACGGTTCTTTCCTTAGAGACGTCTTTGTTCTTTATTAAACTAAACGTCTGTTGCTGGTCGTCTCTCCAGCAGAAGTAATGTACGGTTCTTTCCTTAGAGACGTCTTTGTTCTTTATTAAACTAAACGTCTGTTGTTGGTCGTCTCTCCAGCAGAAGTAATGTACGGTTCTTTCCTTAGAGACGTCTTTGTTCTTTATTAAACTAAACGCCTGTTGTTGGTCGTCTCTCCAGCAGAAGTAATGTACGGTTCTTTCCTTAGAGACGTCTTTGTTCTTTATTAAACTAAACGTCTGTTGTTGGTCGTCTCTCCAGCAGAAGTAATGTACGGTTCTTTCCTTAGAGACGTCTTTGTTCTTTATTAAACTAAACGTCTGTTGTTGGTCGTCTCTCCAGCAGAAGTAATGTACGGTTCTTTCCTTAGAGACGTCTTTGTTCTTTATTAAACTAAACGTCTGTTGTTGGTCGTCTCTGCAGCAGAAGTAATGTACGGTTCTTTCCTTAGAGACGTCTTTGTTCTTTATTAAACTAAACGTCTGTTGTTGGTCGTCTCTCCAGCAGAAGTAATGTACGGTTCTTTCCTTAGAGACGTCTTTGTTCTTTATTAAACTAAACGTCTGTTGTTGGTCGTCTCTACAGCAGAAGTAATGTACGGTTCTTTCCTTAGAGACGTCTTTGTTCTTTATTAAACTAAACGTCTGTTGTTGGTCGTCTCTCCAGCAGAAGTAATATACGGTTCTTTCCTTAGAGACGTCTTTGTTCTTTATTAAACTAAACGTCTGTTGTTGGTCGTCTCCAGCAGAAGTAATGTACGGTTCTTTCCTTAGAGACGTCTTTGTTCTTTATTAAACTAAACGTCTGTTGTTGGTCGTCTCTCCAGCAGAAGTAATGTACGGTTCTTTCCTTAGAGACGTCTTTGTTCTTTATTAAACTAAACGTCTGTTGTTGGTCGTCTCTCCAGCAGAAGTAATGTACGGTTCTTTCCTTAGACGTCTTTGTTCTTTATTAAACTAAACGTCTGTTGTTGGTCGTCTCTCCAGCAGAAGTAATGTACGGTTCTTTCCTTAGAGACGTCTTTGTTCTTTATTAAACTAAACGCCTGTTGTTGGTCGTCTCTCCAGCAGAAGTAATGTACGGTTCTTTCCTTAGAGACGTCTTTGTTCTTTATTAAACTAAACGTCTGTTGTTGGTCGTCTCTACAGCAGAAGTAATGTACGGTTCTTTCCTTAGAGACGCCTTTGTTCTTTATTAAACTAAGCGTCTGTTGTTGGTCGTCTCTACAGCAGAAGTAATGTACGGTTCTTTCCTTAGAGACGTCTTTGTTCTTTATTAAACTAAACGTCTGTTGTTGGTCGCCTCTACAGCAGAAGTAATGTACGGTTCTTTCCTTAGAGACGTCTTTGTTCTTTATTAAACTAAACGCCTGTTGTTGGTCGTCTCTCCAGCAGAAGTAATGTACGGTTCTTTCCTTAGAGACGTCTTTGTTCTTTATTAAACCAAACGTCTGTTGTTGGTCGTCTCTCCAGCAGAAGTAATGTACGGTTCTTTCCTTAGAGACGCCTTTGTTCTTTATTAAACTAAACGTCTGTTGTTGGTCGTCTCCAGCAGAAGTAATGTACGGTTCTTTCCTTAGAGACGTCTTTGTTCTTTATTAAACTAAACGTCTGTTGTTGGTCGTCTCTACAGCAGAAGTAATGTACGGTTCTTTCCTTAGAGACGTCTTTGTTCTTTATTAAACTAAACGTCTGTTGTTGGTCGCCTCTACAGCAGAAGTAATGTACGGTTCTTTCCTTAGAGACGTCTTTGTTCTTTATTAAACTAAACGTCTGTTGTTGGTCGTCTCTACAGCAGAAGTAATGTACGGTTCTTTCCTTAGAGACGTCTTTGTTCTTTATTAAACTAAACGTCTGTTGTTGGTCGGCTCACAGCAGAAGTAATGTACGGTTCTTTCCTTAGAGACGTCTTTGTTCTTTATTAAACTAAACGTCTGTTGTTGGTCGTCTCTACAGCAGAAGTAATGTACGGTTCTTTCCTTAGAGACGTCTTTGTTCTTTATTAAACTAAACGTCTGTTGTTGGTCGTCTCTACAGCAGAAGTAATGTACGTTCTTTCCTTAGACGTCTTTGTTCTTTATTAAACTAAACGTCTGTTGTTGGTCGTCTCTACAGCAGAAGTAATGTACGGTTCTTTCCTTAGAGACGTCTTTGTTCTTTATTAAACTAAACGTCTGTTGCTGGTCGTCTCTCCAGCAGAAGTAATGTACGGTTCTTTCCTTAGAGACGTCTTTGTTCTTTATTAAACTAAACGTCTGTTGCTGGTCGTCTCTCCAGCAGAAGTAATGTACGGTTCTTTCCTTAGAGACGTCTTTGTTCTTTATTAAACTAAACGTCTGTTGTTGGTCGTCTCTCCAGCAGAAGTAATGCACGGTTCTTTCCTTAGAGACGTCTTTGTTCTTTATTAAACTAAACGTCTGTTGTTGGTCGCCTCTACAGCAGAAGTAATGTACGGTTCTTTCCTTAGAGACGTCTTTGTTCTTTATTAAACTAAACGTCTGTTGTTGGTCGTCTCTACAGCAGAAGTAATGTACGGTTCTTTCCTTAGAGACGTCTTTGTTCTTTATTAAACTAAACGTCTGTTGTTGGTCGTCTCTACAGCAGAAGTAATGCACGGTTCTTTCCTTAGAGACGTCTTTGTTCTTTATTAAACTAAACGTCTGTTGTTGGTCGTCTCTACAGCAGAAGTAATGTACGGTTCTTTCCTTAGAGACGTCTTTGTTCTTTATTAAACTAAACGTCTGTTGTTGGTCGTCTCTACAGCAGAAGTAATGTACGGTTCTTTCCTTAGAGACGTCTTTGTTCTTTATTAAACTAAACGTCTGTTGTTGGTCGTCTCTCCAGCAGAAGTAATGTACGGTTCTTTCCTTAGAGACGTCTTTGTTCTTTATTAAACTAAACGTCTGTTGTTGGTCGTCTCTCCAGCAGAAGTAATGTACGGTTCTTTCCTTAGAGACGTCTTTGTTCTTTATTAAACTAAACGTCTGTTGTTGGTCGTCTCTCCAGCAGAAGTAATGTACGGTTCTTTCCTTAGAGTCGTCTTTGTTCTTTATTAAACTAAACGTCTGTTGTTGGTCGTCTCTACAGCAGAAGTAATGTACGGTTCTTTCCTTAGAGACGTCTTTGTTCTTTATTAAACTAAACGTCTGTTGTTGGTCGTCTCTACAGCAGAAGTAATGTACGGTTCTTTCCTTAAAGACGTCTTTGTTCTTTATTAAACTAAACGTCTGTTGTTGGTCGTCTCTGCAGCAGAAGTAATGTACGGTTCTTTCCTTCGAGACGTCTTTGTTCTTTATTAAACTAAACGTCTGTTGTTGGTCATCTCTCCAGCAGAAGTAATGTACGGTTCTTTCCTTAGAGACGTCTTTGTTCTTTATTAAACTAAACGTCTGTTGTTGGTCGTCTCTACAGCAGAAGTAATGTACGGTTCTTTCCTTAGAGACGTCTTTGTTCTTTATTAAACTAAACGTCTGTTGTTGGTCGTCTCTACATCAGAAGTAATGTACGGTTCTTTCCTTAGAGACGTCTTTGTTCTTTATTAAACTAAACGTCTGTTGTTGGTCGTCTCTCCAGCAGAAGTAATGTACGGTTCTTTCCTTAGAGACGTCTTTGTTCTTTATTAAACTAAACGTCTGTTGTTGGTCGTCTCTACAGCAGAAGTAATGTACGGTTCTTTCC
Organism: Pseudoliparis swirei; assembly: GCF_029220125.1. Classification (NCBI taxonomy): domain Eukaryota; kingdom Metazoa; phylum Chordata; class Actinopteri; order Perciformes; family Liparidae; genus Pseudoliparis; species Pseudoliparis swirei. The sequence continues at coordinate 22,748,929 of NC_079388.1, read as the reverse complement.
TTAGAGACGTCTTTGTTCTTTATTAAACTAAACGTCTGTTGTTGGTCGTCTCTACAGCAGAAGTAATGTACGGTTCTTTCCTTAGAGACATCTTTGTTCTTTATTAAACTAAACGCCTGTTGTTGGTCGTCTCTACAGCAGAAGTAATGTACGGTTCTTTCCTTAGAGACGTCTTTGTTCTTTATTAAACTAAACGTCTGTTGTTGGTCGTCTCTGCAGCAGAAGTAATGTACGGTTCTTTCCTTAGAGACGTCTTTGTTCTTTATTAAACTAAACGCCTGTTGTTGGTCGTCTCCAGCAGAAGTAATGTACGGTTCTTTCCTTAGAGACGTCTTTGTTCTTTATTAAACTAAACGTCTGTTGTTGGTCGTCTCTCCAGCAGAAGTAATGTACGGTTCTTTCCTTAAAGACGTCTTTGTTCTTATATTAAACTAAACGTCTGTTGTTGGTCGTCTCTCCAGCAGAAGTAATGTACGGTTCTTTCCTTAGAGACGTCTTTGTTCTTTATTAAACTAAACGTCTGTTGTTGGTCGTCTCTACAGCAGAAGTAATGTACGGTTCTTTCCTTCAAGACGTCTTTGTTCTTTATTAAACTAAACGTCTGTTGTTGGTCGTCTCTACATCAGAAGTAATGTACGGTTCTTTCCTTAAAGACGTCTTTGTTCTTATATTAAACTAAATGTCTGTTGTTGGTCGTCTCTCCAGCTGAAGTAATGTACGGTTCTTTCCTTGGAGACGTCTTTGTTCTTTATTAAACTAAACGTCTGTTGTTGGTCATCTCTCCAGCAGAAGTAATGTACGGTTCTTTCCTTAGAGACGTCTTTGTTCTTTATTAAACTAAACGTCTGTTGTTGGTCGTCTCTCCAGCAGAAGTAATGTACGGTTCTTTCCTTAGAGACGTCTTTGTTCTTTATTAAACAAAACGTCTGTTGTTGGTCGTCTCTACAGCAGAAGTAATGTACGGTTCTTTCCTTAAAGACGTCTTTGTTCTTTATTAAACTAAACGTCTGTTGTTGGTCGTCTCTCCAGCAGAAGTAATGTACGGTTCTTTCCTTAGAGACGTCTTTGTTCTTTATTAAACTAAACGTCTGTTGTTGGTCGACTCTCCAGCAGAAGTAATGTACGGTTCTTTCCTTAGACGTCTTTGTTCTTTATTAAACTAAACGTCTGTTGTTGGTCGTCTCTACAGCAGAAGTAATGTACGGTTCTTTCCTTAGAGACGCCTTTGTTCTTTATTAAACTAAACGTCTGTTGTTGGTCGTCTCTACAGCAGAAGTAATGTACGGTTCTTTCCTTAGAGACGCCTTTGTTCTTTATTAAACTAAACGTCTGTTGTTGGTCGTCTCTCCAGCAGAAGTAATGTACGGTTCTTTCCTTAGAGACGTGTTTGTTCTTTATTAAACTAAACGTCTGTTGTTGGTCGTCTCTACAGCAGAAGTAATGTACGGTTCTTTCCTTAGAGACGTCTTTGTTCTTTATTAAACTAAACGTCTGTTGTTGGTCGTCTCTACAGCAGAAGTAATGTACGGTTCTTTCCTTAGAGACATCTTTGTTCTTTATTAAACTAAACGTCTGTTGTTGGTCGTCTACAGCAGAAGTAATGTACGGTTCTTTCCTTAGAGACATCTTTGTTCTTTATTAAACTAAACGTCTGTTGTTGGTCGTCTCTCCAGCAGAAGTAATGTACGGTTCTTTCCTTAAAGACGTCTTTGTTCTTTATTAAACTAAACGTCTGTTGTTGGTCGTCTCTACAGCAGAAGTAATGTACGGTTCTTTCCTTAGAGACATCTTTGTTCTTTATTAAACTAAACGTCTGTTGTTGGTCGTCTCTACATCAGAAGTAATGTACGGTTCTTTCCTTAGAGACATCTTTGTTCTTTATTAAACTAAACGTCTGTTGTTGGTCGTCTCTACAGCAGAAGTAATGTACGGTTCTTTCCTTAGAGACGTCTTTGTTCTTTATTAAACTAAACGTCTGTTGTTGGTCGTCTCTACAGCAGAAGTAATGTACGGTTCTTTCCTTAGAGACGTCTTTGTTCTTTATTAAACTAAACGTCTGTTGTTGGTCGTCTCTCCAGCAGAAGTAATGTACGGTTCTTTCCTTAAAGACGTCTTTGTTCTTTATTAAACTAAACGTCTGTTGTTGGTCGACTCTCCAGCAGAAGTAATGTACGGTTCTTTCCTTAGAGACGTCTTTGTTCTTTATTAAACTAAACGTCTGTTGTTGGTCGTCTCTACAGCAGAAGTAATGTACGGTTCTTTCCTTAGAGACGTCTTTGTTCTTTATTAAACTAAACGTCTGTTGTTGGTCGTCTCTCCAGCAGAAGTAATGTACGGTTCTTTCCTTAGAGACGTCTTTGTTCTTTATTAAACTAAACGTCTGTTGTTGGTCGTCTCTCCAGCAGAAGTAATGTACGGTTCTTTCCTTAAAGACGTCTTTGTTCTTATATTAAACTAAACGTCTGTTGTTGGTCGTCTCCAGCAGAAGTAATGTACGGTTCTTTCCTTAGAGACGTCTTTGTTCTTTATTAAACTAAACGTCTGTTGTTGGTCGTCTCTCCAGCAGAAGTAATGTACGGTTCTTTCCTTCAAGACGTCTTTGTTCTTTATTAAACTAAACGTCTGTTGTTGGTCGTCTCTACAGCAGAAGTAATGTACGGTTCTTTCCTTAAAGACGTCTTTGTTCTTTATTAAACTAAACGTCTGTTGTTGGTCGTCTCCAGCAGAAGTAATGTACGGTTCTTTCCTTCGAGACGTCTTTGTTCTTTATTAAACTAAACGTCTGTTGTTGGTCGTCTCTACAGCAGAAGTAATGTACGGTTCTTTCCTTAGAGACGTCTTTGTTCTTTATTAAACTAAACGTCTGTTGTTGGTCGTCTCTCCAGCAGAAGTAATGTACGGTTCTTTCCTTAGAGACGTCTTTGTTCTTTATTAAACTAAACGTCTGTTGTTGGTCGTCTCTCCAGCAGAAGTAATGTACGGTTCTTTCCTTAGAGACGTCTTTGTTCTTTATTAAACTAAACGTCTGTTGTTGGTCGTCTCTCCAGCAGAAGTAATGTACGGTTCTTTCCTTCGAGACGTCTTTGTTCTTTATTAAACTAAACGTCTGTTGTTGGTCGTCTCTACAGCAGAAGTAATGTACGGTTCTTTCCTTAGAGACGTCTTTGTTCTTTATTAAACTAAACGTCTGTTGTTGGTCGTCTCTCCAGCAGAAGTAATGTACGGTTCTTTCCTTAGAGACGTCTTTGTTCTTTATTAAACTAAACGTCTGTTGCTGGTCGTCTCTCCAGCAGAAGTAATGTACGGTTCTTTCCTTAGAGACGTCTTTGTTCTTTATTAAACTAAACGTCTGTTGTTGGTCGTCTCTCCAGCAGAAGTAATGTACGGTTCTTTCCTTAAAGACGTCTTTGTTCTTATATTAAACTAAATGTCTGTTGTTGGTCGTCTCTCCAGCTGAAGTAATGTACGGTTCTTTCCTTAGAGACGTGTTTGTTCTTTATTAAACTAAACGTCTGTTGTTGGTCGTCTCTCCAGCAGAAGTAATGTACGGTTCTTTCCTTAGAGACGTCTTTGTTCTTTATTAAACTAAACGTCTGTTGTTGGTCGTCTCTACAGCAGAAGTAATGTACGGTTCTTTCCTTAAAGACGTCTTTGTTCTTTATTAAACTAAACGTCTGTTGTTGGTTGCCGCTCCAGCAGAAGTAATGTACGGTTCTTTCCTTAGAGACGTGTTTGTTCTTTATTAAACTAAACGTCTGTTGTTGGTCGTCTCTCCAGCAGAAGTAATGTACGGTTCTTTCCTTCGAGACGTCTTTGTTCTTTATTAAACTAAACGTCTGTTGTTGGTCGTCTCTCCAGCAGAAGTAATGTACGGTTCTTTCCTTAGAGACGTCTTTGTTCTTTATTAAACTAAACGTCTGTTGTTGGTCGTCTCTACATCAGAAGTAATGTACGGTTCTTTCCTTAGAGACGTCTTTGTTCTTTATTAAACTAAACGTCTGTTGTTGGTCGTCTCCAGCAGAAGTAATGTACGGTTCTTTCCTTAGAGACGTCTTTGTTCTTTATTAAACTAAACGTCTGTTGTTGGTCATCTCTCCAGCAGAAGTAATGTACGGTTCTTTCCTTAAAGACGTGTTTGTTCTTTATTAAACTAAACGTCTGTTGTTGGTCGTCTCCAGCAGAAGTAATGTACGGTTCTTTCCTTAGAGACGTCTTTGTTCTTTATTAAACTAAACGTCTGTTGTTGGTCGTCTCTACAGCAGAAGTAATGTACGGTTCTTTCCTTAGAGACGTCTTTGTTCTTTATTAAACTAAATGTCTGTTGTTGGTCGTCTCTACAGCAGAAGTAATGTACGGTTCTTTCCTTAGAGACGTCTTTGTTCTTTATTAAACTAAACGTCTGTTGTTGGTCGTCTCTACAGCAGAAGTAATGTACGGTTCTTTCCTTAGAGACGTCTTTGTTCTTTATTAAACTAAACGTCTGTTGTTGGTCGTCTCTACATCAGAAGTAATGTACGGTTCTTTCCTTAGTGACGTCTTTGTTCTTTATTAAACTAAACGTCTGTTGTTGGTCGTCTCTACATCAGAAGTAATGTACGGTTCTTTCCTTAGAGACGTCTTTGTTCTTTATTAAACTAAACGTCTGTTGTTGGTCGTCTCTCCAGCAGAAGTAATGTACGGTTCTTTCCTTAGAGACGTCTTTGTTCTTTATTAAACTAAACGTCTGTTGTTGGTCATCTCTCCAGCAGAAGTAATGTAAGGTTCTTTCCTTAGAGACGTGTTTGTTCTTTATTAAACTAAACGTCTGTTGTTGGTCGTCTCTACAGCAGAAGTAATGTACGGTTCTTTCCTTAGAGACGTCTTTGTTCTTTATTAAACTAAACGTCTGTTGTTGGTCGTCTCTACAGCAGAAGTAATGTACGGTTCTTTCCTTAGAGACATCTTTGGAAAGAACCGTACATCTGCTGATGGATCATCGAGGTCTGGGTCGTGGAATTCCTGCTACTGACTACGCCACTGCCCTGTTGAGACTCTGCCCACTGTTGAGACTCCGCCCACTCCTCCTCTCTACCTCCATCTGATGGATGGTGGAGGTCTCCGTCGTGGAATATGCCTCCTATGAATTATTCATCCACTCTGTCATATTCATTGAATGTATTTAAACTCTGTCCTTCTGGTCACATGACATCTATTGCATCTGTCCATCCTGGAGAGGGATCCTCCTCTGTTGCTCTCCTCCAGGTTTCTTCCCTTTTTTTCCCCCTGAAGGGTTATTTGGGAGTTTTTCCTGGTCCGATGTGAGGTTTTGGGGCAGGGATGTCTATGTGTACAGATTGTAAAGCACTCCGAGACAAATTTGTAATTTGTGAAATTGGGCTATACAAATAAACTGAATTGAATTAAATTGAATTAAGATGATTGGCTGGTTAGTAGACTGTAAGCTGATTGGATAGTGTCCAGGTGACCCAGGCCAGGTGCTTGCCATAGTTACCTTTCCAGGCTGCTGTACTGGCCAGCATCAGAATAAGCACGGCTCAGTTTGGAGCCTCGCAGCAACCGAACAGCGTCCTCCCGGTACAACGGGTACAGAGGGGTACCGCTGGCCACCAGAGTTCAGGGTATCAGAGGTCAGAGGTCAGGTGGTGAAGGTTTTGTAGATCAGAGGGTTATAGGTCAAAGGTTCAGAGGTCAGGAGTGAGAGTGGTGAAGGTCAGAGGATGAGGAGAGAATGACAGAGAGTGGAGTGATATTAGTGAGGCATTTCAGGAGGCTCAGCCTCTCATTGGTTGATACAAACAGCTGGTCACCTGAGAGGAGGTGTTTGGCTGGGCGACCGTGATCTGATCCGAACCACATCGGATCGAGACAAGTGATTAGACGACATGTCTCGGTCCGGCACTGAGAGGGCGGAGTCCCGTCCATTCAGCCTGTAATCTGGACCCAGACCAACAGAGCGGGGTTGAACCATCGACCCTGACAGACTTCACTGTTTCACCAAGACGATTGAATGAATTTCACTTTGACATCTTTGGTGCTATAATTCTGAATGGCAGGTGTTGCAATGCATTATGGGACATGAAGTTCACCTGATATCACCCCGATGCCGTCTTCACCGTCGTAATCTGAAAACTCACCATCACTGATCCTCTGAGACCCTGCTGAGAGAGAAGGGTGTTAAAG
>NC_079388.1:22667749-22737749 GCF_029220125.1 Pseudoliparis swirei | reverse complement strand
AGTCTCTTTGTGGTGGTTGTGTGTCTGTTTGTGGTTGTTGTGTGTCTCTTTGTGGTTGTGTGTCTGTTTGTGGTGGTTGTGTGTCTTTGCGGTGGTTTAGAGTCTCTTTGTGGTTGTGTGTCTCTTTGTGGTGGTTGTGTGTCTCTTTGTGGTGGTTTAGAGTCTCTTTGTGGTGGTTGTGTGTCTCTTTGTGGTTGTGTGTCTCTTTGTGGTGGTTGTGTGTCTCTTTGTGGTTGTGTGTCTCTTTGTGGTGGTTGTGTGTCTCTTTGTGGTTGTGTGTCTCTTTGCGGTGGTTTAGAGTCTCTTTGTGGTGGTTGTGTGTCTCTTTGTGGTGGTTGTGTGTCTCTTTGTGGTTGTGTGTCTCTTTGTGGTTGTGTGTCTCTTTGTGGTTCTGTGTCTCTTTGTGGTTGTGAGTCTCTTTGTGGTTGTGTGTCTGTTTGTGGTGGTTGTGTGTCTGTTTGTGGTGGTTGTGTGTCTCTGTGGTGGTTGTGTGTCTCTTTGTGGTTGTGTGTCTCTTTGTGGTGGTTGTGTGTCTCTGTGGTGGTTGTGTGTCTCTGTGGTGGTTGTGTGTCTGTTTGTGGTGGTTGTGTGTCTCTTTGTGGTGGTTGTGTGTCTCTTTGTGGTGGTTGTGTGTCTCTTTGTGGTGGTTGTGTGTCTCTTTGTGGTTGTGTGTCTCTTTGTGGTTGTGTGTCTCTTTGCGGTGGTTTAGAGTCTCTTTGTGGTGGTTGTGTGTCTCTTTGTGGTGGTTGTGTGTCTCTTTGTGGTTGTGTGTCTGTTTGTGGTGGTTGTGTGTCTCTTTGTGGTGGTTGTGTGTCTCTTTGTGGTGGTTTAGAGTCTCTTTGTGGTGGTTTAGAGTCTCTTTGTGGTTGTGTGTCTCTTTGTGGTGGTTGTGTGTCTCTTTGTGGTGGTTTCTCTTTGTGGTTGTTGTCTCTGTCTTGTGGTTCTGTTGTGGTTGGTGTGTTGTGTGTTTGTTTGTGGTGTGTGTCTCTTTGTGGTTGTGTGTCCCTCAGGTGGTTGTGTGTCCGTTTGTGGTCAGGTGTCCCTTGTGGTGGTTGTGTGTCTCTTTGTGGTTGTGTCCTTGTCTACTGGTGGTTGTGTGTCTCTTTGTGGTGGTTGTGTGTCTCTTTGTGGTGGTTGTGTGTCTCTTTGTGGTGGTTGTGTGTGTTTGTGGTTGTGTGTCTCTTTGTGGTTGTGTGTCTCTTTGTGGTGGTTGTGTGTCTCTTTGTGGTGGTTGTGTTGAGTCATAAACTCACTGGACTCCAGCTGGACGGAGCTTTCCGAGGAAAAGGAAATAAAAGTGTGTTACACACAGGTGGAGGTTCTCTGAGGATAAATACACAGGTGGAGGTTCTCTGAGGATAAATACACAGGTGGAGGTTCTCTGAGGATAAATACACAGGTGGAGGTTATCTGAGGATAAATACACAGGTGGAGGTTCTCTGAGGATAAATACACAGGTGGAGGTTCTCTGAGGATAAATACACACAGGTGGAGTTCTCTGAGGAAAAATACACAGGTGGAGGTTCTCTGAGGAAAAATACACAGGTGGAGGTTCTCTGAGGAAAAATACACAAAGGTGGAGGTTCTCTGAGGATAAATACACAGGTGGAGGTTCTCTGAGGATAAATACACAAAGGTGGAGGTTCTCTGAGGATAAATACACAGGTGGAGGTTCTCTGAGGATAAATACACAAAGGTGGAGGTTCTCTGAGGATAAATACACAGGTGGAGGTTCTCTGAGGATAAATACACATAGGTGGAGGTTCTCTGAGGATAAATACACAGGTGGAGGTTCTCTGAGGATAAATACACAGGTGGAGGTTCTCTGAGGATAAATACACAGGTGGAGGTTCTCTGAGGATAAATATACAGGTGGAGGTTCTCTGAGGATAAACCAACACTTGTGTAGTTTGTGCGTCTTTATGATAAACATCAGAATCCTCTGGTAAACATACCCAGGTCGGGACACCAGCAGCTCCACCTGCGGTTCTGCTTTGGAGTCCAGGATAATGTTGTAGACCTCATTAAACGTGGCTCCCTGGAGAACCCGACCATTCCACTCCAGAACCTGGTCACCTGCCAAGAGACACAACAGAACCACATGTTCACGTTGACCAGCGATGACATCACACACACAGAAGTCCAAGTATAGAGGAACGTTGACGAACAGCTGCTCAGGAACCACAGATCTATAGAACACAGATCTGTAGTAAGTGTGCTCTGCGAACGGCTTAGAGTGGGAGGAGCTACCATGATGGGAAGGGCACCTTGCATGGTGCCCTTCCCATCATGGTAGCTCCTCCCATTCATGTATGAATGGGTGAATGAGTCTCATAGGGTCCATTGGACCTGGCTGTGTCTGGACCTGGTCCTGGGTCATGGCCCCTGATTCCTGCATCCAGCCCCTGGCCGGGACCTGGCCCCCTTCCCAATGGCCCCGCCCCGAGGACTGACCTCATTGGTCCGGCCTCTTTGGCGATGCCTCCTGTCGTGGCCCTGCTAATCCCCCCTCCCCCTCTCGACCTCCATCTGTCTCATGGATCATGGAGGTCTGGAACGTGGTCCAAAGAAATCACAAACTCCCCTCAGAGGGCTTTACAGTCTGGCCTCAGGTGTGTGTGTGTGTGTATACCTGGCCTCAGGTGTGTGTGTGTGTGTGTGTGTGTGTGTGTACCTGGCCTCAGGTGTGTGTTTACCTGGCCACAGGTGTGTGTGTGTGGGTGTGTGTGGGTGCGTGTCCTCAGGGTGTGTGTGTGTCCTCAGGGTGTGTGTGTACCTGGCCTCAGGGGTGTGTGTACCTGGCCTCAGGGGTGTGTGTGTACCTGGCCTCAGGTGTGTGTGTGTACCTGGCCTCAGGGGTGTGTGTGTACCTGGCCTCAGGGGTGTGTGTGTACCTGGCCTCAGGTGTGTGTGTACCTGGCCTCAGGTGTGTGTGTGTGTACCTGGCCTCAGGTGTGTGTGTGTACCTGGCCTCAGGGGTGTGTGTGTACCTGGCCTCAGGTGTGTGTGTGTACCTGGCCTCAGGGGTGTGTGTGTACCTGGCCTCAGGGTGTGTGTACCTGGCCTCAGGGGTGTGTACCTGGCCTCAGGGGTGTGTGTGTACCTGGCCTCAGGGGTGTGTGTGTACCTGGCCTCAGGGGTGTGTGTGTACCTGGCCTCAGGTGTGTGTGTACCTGGCCTCAGGGTGTGTGTACCTGGCCTCATGGGTGTGTGTGTACCTGGCCTCAGGGGTGTGCGTGTGTGTGTACCTGGCCTCAGGTGTGTGTGTGTACCTGGCCTCAGGGGTGTGTGTACCTGGCCTCATGGGTGTGTGTGTACACCTGGCCTCAGTGGGGGGTGTACCTCCTCAGGTGTGTGTGTGTGTACCTGGCCTCAGGTGTGTGTGTGTACCTGGCCTCAGGTGTGTGTGTGTACCTGGCCTCAGGGGTGTGTGTGTACCTGGCCTCAGGTGTGTGTGTACCGTGTGTACCTGGCCTCAGGTGTGTGTGTGCCTGGCCCCAGGGTGTGTACCTCTCAGGGGTGTGTGTACCTGGCCTCAGGGGTGTGTGTGTACCTGGCCTCAGGGTGTGTGTGTACCTGGCCTCAGGGGTGTGCGTGTGTGTGTACCTGGCCTCAGGTGTGTGTGTGTACCTGGCCTCAGGGGTGTGTGTACCTGGCCTCAGGGGGTGTGTACCTGGCCTCAGGGTGTGTGTGTACCTGGCCTCAGGGGTGTGTGTGTACCTGGCCTCAGGGGTGTGTGTGTACACCTGGCCTCAGGGGTGTGTGTGTGTACCTGGCCTCAGGTGTGTGTGTACCTGGCCTCATGGGTGTGTGTGTACCTGGCCTCAGGGTGTGTGTGTACCTGGCCTCAGGGGTGTGTGTGTGTGTGTGTGTACCTGGCCTCAGGGTGTGTGTGTACCTGGCCTCAGGGGTGTGTGTGTGTACCTGGCCTCAGGGGTGTGTGTGTGTACCTGGCCTCAGGGGTGTGTACCTGGCCTCAGGGGTGTGTGTACCTGGCCTCAGGAGTGTGTTGGCCTCAGGGGGTGTGTCTCAGGTGTGTGTGTGATCTCAGGGGTGTGTGTGCACTGGCCTCGTGTGTACCTGGCCTCAGGGGTGTGTGTACCTGGCCTCAGGGGGGTGTGTACCTGGCCTCAGGGGGGTGTGTACCTGGCCTCAGGGGTGTGTGTGTACCTGGCCTCAGGGGGGTGTGTACCTGGCCTCAGGAGTGTGTGTGTACCTGGCCTCAGGGGGGTGTGTACCTGGCCTCAGGTGTCCCACTGTGTCAGCCAGACTCCCTCTCTTCACCTTTGTGATGAACGCACAGAGACGACCAGACTCCGTCATCTTCCCCCCGACCACCTGGAAACAGTCACCATGAGCAAGGCACTAGACCAGGAGGAGGAGGAGGAGAAGGAGAAGAAGAAGAGCACCACCTTGAGGCCCAGCAGGGATGCTACATCAGCAGGAACCGTCCCGTCATGCATCCTCTTATTCAGTAGAATTCGACCAATTAGACGCTCTCCATCTTTGGATGGTTGCCATGTGAACGGTTGCTGATGAACAACAACACAAGGCGCTTAGCAACAGCAGTTCAGTCCTTTCATGAATGTGCAACATTTACTGCTCAACATAATAAACATTCAATCATCACCATGGACAGAGGCACGCCGTCCCTCCACCGCCCGTCCATGTCTCCTGGAAGACGGCAGGAAAGAGAAGAGGTCAGAGGTGTAACTGGAGGTCAGAGGTCAGATGTAACTGGAGGTCAGAGAACAATTCATGATCCTCCTGGATTATTTCATGGAATCAAAAACACAGCTGCTTCCGTCCTCAGTCACATTGAGCTGGGTTCTGAACCTTTAGGGATGTAGCCCGCTGTTAACTCTGTTGTTAGCCTGTTACCCTGTTGTTAGCCTGTTGATAGCCTGTTCTTCGTCACTGTTGGCCTGTTATTAGCCTGTTGATAGCCTGTTGTTAGTCACTGTTAGCCTGTTGTTAGCCTGTTGATAGCCTGTTGTTAGTCACTGTTAGCCTGCTATTAGCCTGTTGTTAGCCTGTTGTTAGCCTGTTATTAGCCTGTAGTTAGTCACTGTTAGCCTGTTGATAGCCTGTTGTTAGTCAATGTTAGCCTGCTATTAGCCTGTTGTTTGTTAGCCTGTTGATCCTGTTGTTAGCCTGTTGATAGTCACTGTTAGCCTGTTGTTAGCCTGTTATTAGCCTGTTGTTAGCCTGTTGATAGTCACTGTTAGCCTGTTGATAGCCTGTTGTTAGTCACTGTTAGCCTGTTGTTAGCCTGTTATTAGCCTGTTGATAGTCACTGTTAGCCTGTTGATAGCCTGTTGTTAGTCACTGTTAGCCTGTTGATAGCCTGTTGTTAGCCTGTTGATAGTCACTGTTAGCCTGTTGTTAGCCTGTTATTAGCCTGTTGTTAGCCTGTTGATAGTCACTGTTAGCCTGTTGATAGCCTGTTGTTAGTCACTGTTAGCCTGTTATTAGCCTGTTGTTAGCCTGTTGATAGCCTGTTGTTAGTCACTGTTAGCCTGTTATTAGCCTGTTGTTAGTCACTGTTAGCCTGTTGTTAGCCTGTTATTAGCCTGTTGTTAGCCTGTTGATAGTCACTGTTAGCCTGTTGTTAGCCTGTTGATAGCCTGTTGTTAGTGACTGTTAGCCTGTTATTAGCCTGTTATTAGCCTGTTGATAGCCTGTTGTTAGTCACTGTTAGCCTGTTATTAGCCTGTTGTTAGCCTGTTGTTAGTCACTGTTAGCCTGCTATTAGCCTGTTATTAGCCTGTTGTTAGCCTGTTGATAGCCTGTTGTTAGTCACTGTTAGCCTGATATTAGCCTGTTGTTAGCCTGTTGATAGCCTGTTGTTAGTCACTGTTAGCCTGCTATTAGCCTGTTGTTAGCCTGTTGTTAGCCTGTTGATAGCCTGTTATTAGCCTGTAGTTAGTCACTGTTAGCCTGTTGATAGCCTGTTGTTAGTCAATGTTAGCCTGCTATTAGCCTGTTGTTAGCTTGTTATTAGCCTGTTGTTAGCCTGTTGATAGTCACTGTTAGCCTGTTGATAGCCTGTTGTTAGCCTGTTATTAGCCTGTTGTTAGCCTGTTGATAGTCACTGTTAGCCTGTTGATAGCCTGTTGTTAGTCACTGTTAGCCTGTTGATAGCCTGTTGTTAGTCAATGTTAGCCTGCTATTAGCCTGTTGTTAGCTTGTTATTAGCCTGTTGTTAGTCAATGTTAGCCTGCTATTAGCCTGTTGTTAGCCTGTTATTTGCCTGTTGTTAGCCTGTTGATAGTCACTGTTAGCCTGTTGATAGCCTGTTGTTAGTCACTGTTAGCCTGTTGTTAGCCTGTTATTAGCCTGTTGTTAGTCACTGTTAGCCTGTTGATAGCCTGTTGTTAGTCAATGTTAGCCTGCTATTAGCCTGTTGTTAGCTTGTTATTAGCCTGTTGTTAGCCTGTTGATAGTCACTGTTAGCCTGTTGATAGCCTGTTGTTAGCCTGTTATTAGCCTGTTGTTAGCCTGTTGATAGTCACTGTTAGCCTGTTGATAGCCTGTTGTTAGTCACTGTTAGCCTGTTGTTAGCCTGTTGTTAGTCACTGTTAGCCTGTTATTAGCCTGTTGTTAGTCACTATTAGCCTGTTGTTAGCCTGTTGTTAGTCACTGTTAGCCTGTTGTTAGTCACTATTAGCCTGTTGTTAGCCTGTTGTTAGTCACTGTTAGCCTGTTGTTAGCCTGTTGTTAGCCTGTTGTTAGTCACTGTTAGCCTGTTGTTAGTCAATATTAGCCTGTTATTAGCCTGTTGTTAGTCACTGTTAGCCTGTTGTTAGCATGTTGTTAGCCTGTTGTTAGTCACTGTTAGCCTGTTGTTAGCCTCTTGATCCCTTCCCTCTCCTTCTGCAGAACTACCAGATCTGAGCCACAGAAATCCAGAAGGTCCTCATGAATTCTCCAGACCTCCTGATCCAATGAAGACCCTTCAGCTGCTGTTGTTTTGGTAGATAATCCACACGCTCTTCTGTTAATCCAACTGAACCGCGTTAGAGGAGTGGACGGTGGTCTTTAGTTGAGTCTGGATCACTTCCTCAGACTGGATCTCCAGGACCCTACATGGTTCTTCAGGGCCGGTCAGGTCTGATGGGGAGATGAATGTTCTACTGGTCTCGTTACTCTCCGGGTGTCTTAACAGCAAAGACTCTGAGCTGCTTCGTCAGAGAACCCCTCTGAGCCAATCAGAGCTCATTATCACTGACCAGCTGACTTCTGGCCCAATAACAGGAAGGCAGCAGATTAACTTACTAACTACAACATGTTGAGCAACATGTTGAGCAACTGTAACTACAACCTGTTGAGCAACTATAACTAACCACAACATGTTGAGCAACTGTAACTACAACATGTTGAGCAACTATAACTAACCACAACATGTTGAGCAACTATAACTAACTACAACATGTTGAGCAACTGGAACTACAACCTGTTGAGCAACTATAACTACTACAACATGTTGAGCAACTGTAACTACAACATGTTGAGCGACTGTAACTACAACCTGTTGAGCAACTATAACTAACCACAACATGTTGAGCAACTGTAACTTCAACATGTTGAGCAACTGTAACTACATGTTGAGCAACTATAACTAACCACAACATGTTGAGCAACTATAACTAACCACAACATGTTGAGCAACTATAACTAACCACAACCTGTTGAGCAACTATAACTAACCACAACCTGTTGAGCAACTGTAACTACAACCTGTTGAGCAACTATAACTAACCACATGTTGAGCAACTGTAACGACAACCTGTTGAGCAACTATAACTAACCACAACATGTTGAGCAACTGTAACGACAACATGTTGAGCAACTATAACTAACCACAACATGTTGAGCAACTATAACTAACAACAACATGTTGAGCAACTGGAACTACAACCTGTTGAGCAACTATAACTAACTACAACATGTTGAGCAACTGTAACTACAACATGTTGAGCAACTGTAACTACAACCTGTTAAGCAACTATAACTAACCACAACATGTTGAGCAACTGTAACTTCAACATGTTGAGCAACTGTAACTACAACATGTTGAGCAACTGTAACTAACCACAACATGTTGAGCAACTGTAACTAACCACAACATGTTGAGCAACTATAACTAACTACAACATGTTGAGCAACTATAACTAACCACAACATGTTGAGCAACTATAACTAACCACAACATGTTGAGCAACTATAACTAACCACAACATGTTGAGCAACTGTAACTACAACATGTTGACTAACCACAACATGTTGAGCAACTATAACTAACCACAACCTGTTGAGCAACTATAACTAACCACAACCTGTTGAGCAACTGTAACTACAACCTGTTGAGCAACTGTAACGACAACATGTTGAGCAACTATAACTAACCACAACATGTTGAGCAACTGTAACTACAACCTGTTGAGCAACTATAACTAACCACAACATGTTGAGCAACTGTAACTACAACATGTTGAGCAACTATAACTAACCACAACATGTTGAGCAACTATAACTAACAACAACATGTTGAGCAACTGGAACTACAACCTGTTGAGCAACTATAACTAACTACAACATGTTGAGCAACTGTAACCACAACCTGTTGAGCAACTATAACTAACCACAACCTGTTGAGCAACTGTAACTACAACCTGTTGAGCAACTATAACTAACCACATGTTGAGCAACTGTAACGACAACCTGTTGAGCAACTATAACTAACCACAACATGTTGAGCAACTGTAACGACAACATGTTGAGCAACTATAACTAACCACAACATGTTGAGCAACTGGAACTACAACCTGTTGAGCAACTATAACTAACTACAACATGTTGAGCAACTGTAACTACAACCTGTTAAGCAACTATAACTAACCACAACATGTTGAGCAACTGTAACTTCAACATGTTGAGCAACTGTAACTACAACATGTTGAGCAACTGTAACTACATGTTGAGCAACTATAACTAACCACAACATGTTGAGCAACTGTAACTACAACATGTTGAGCAACTATAACTAACTACAACATGTTGAGCAACTATAACTAACCACAACATGTTGAGCAACTATAACTAACTACAACATGTTGAGCAACTGTAACTAACTACAACATGTTGAGCAACTGTAACTAACCACAACATGTTGAGCAACTATAACTAACCACAACCTGTTGAGCAACTATAACTAACCACAACCTGTTGAGCAACTGTAACTACAACCTGTTGAGCAACTATAACTAACCACATGTTGAGCAACTGTAACGACAACCTGTTGAGCAACTATAACTAACCACAACATGTTGAGCAACTGTAACGACAACATGTTGAGCAACTATAACTAACCACAACATGTTGAGCAACTGTAACTACAACCTGTTGAGCAACTATAACTAACCACAACATGTTGAGCAACTGTAACTACAACATGTTGAGCAACTATAACTAACCACAACATGTTGAGCAACTATAACTAACAACAACATGTTGAGCAACTGGAACTACAACCTGTTGAGCAACTATAACTACAACATGTTGAGCAACTGTAACTACAACATGTTGAGCAATTGTAACTACAACCTGTTAAGCAACTATAACTAACCACAACATGTTGAGCAACTGTAACTTCAACATGTTGAGCGACTATAACTAACCACAACATGTTGAGCAACTATAACTAACTACAACATGTTGAGCAACTATAACTAACCACAACATGTTGAGCAACTGTAACTACAACATGTTGAGCAACTATAACTAACCACAACATGTTGAGCAACTATAACTAACCACAACCTGTTGAGCAACTGTAACTACAACCTGTTGAGCAACTGTAACTACAACCTGTTGAGCAACTATAACTAACCACATGTTGAGCAACTGTAACGACAACCTGTTGAGCAACTATAACTAACCACAACATGTTGAGCAACTGTAACGACAACATGTTGAGCAACTATAACTAACCACAACATGTTGAGCAACTGTAACTACAACCTGTTGAGCAACTATAACTAACCACAACATGTTGAGCAACTGTAACTACAACATGTTGAGCAACTATAACTAACCACAACATGTTGAGCAACTATAACTAACAACAACATGTTGAGCAACTGGAACTACAACCTGTTGAGCAACTATAACTAACTACAACATGTTGAGCAACTGTAACTACAACATGTTGAGCAACTATAACTAACCACAACCTGTTGAGCAACTATAACTAACCACAACATGTTGAGCAACTGTAACTACAACATGTTGAGCAACTGTAACTACAACATGTTGAGCAACTATAACTAACCACAACATGTTGAGCAACTGTAACTACAACATGTTGAGCAACTATAACTAACCACAACATGTTGAGCAACTGTAACTAACTACATGTTTATAACTAACTACAACATGTTGAGCAACTGTAACTACAACATGTTGAGCAACTATAACTAACCACAACATGTTGAGCAACTATAACTAACTACAACATGTTGAGCAACTATAACTAACCACAACATGTTGAGCAACTATAACTAACCACAACCTGTTGAGCAACTATAACTAACCACAACCTGTTGAGCAACTGTAACTACAACCTGTTGAGCAACTATAACTAACCACATGTTGAGCAACTGTAACGACAACCTGTTGAGCAACTATAACTAACCACAACATGTTGAGCAACTGTAACTACATGTTGAGCAACGACAACCTGTTGAGCAACTATAACTAACCACAACATGTTGAGCAACTGTAACTACAACATGTTGAGCAACTATAACTAACCACAACATGTTGAGCAACTGTAACTACAACATGTTGAGCAACTATAACTAACCACAACATGTTGAGCAACTATAACTAACTACAACATGTTGAGCAACTATAACTAACCACAACATGTTGAGCAACTATAACTAACCACAACCTGTTGAGCAACTATAACTAACCACAACCTGTTGATATAACTAACCACATGTTGAGCAACTAACAACATGTTTGACAACTACAACATGTTGACAAACATGTTGAGCAACTGTAACTAACTACAACATGTTGAGCAATTGTAACGAACTACAACATGTTGAGCAACTGGTTGAGCAACTGTAACTACAACATGTTGAGCAACTATAACTAACCACAACATGTTGAGCAACTATAACTAACCACAACATGTTGAGCAACTGTAACTACAACATGTTGAGCAACTATAACTAACCACAACATGTTGAGCAACTGTAACTACAACATGTTGAGCAACTGTAACTACAACATGTTGAGCAACTATAACTAACTACAACATGTTGAGCAACTATAACTTTGAGCAGCTATAACTAACTACAACATGTTGGCAACTATAACTAACCACAACATAACATGTTGACACAACATGTTGAGCAACTATATTAACCACAACATGTTGAGCTAACTACAACATGTTGAGCAGCTTAACTAACCACAACATGTTGAAATAACTAACCAGAGCAACTATAACTACAACATGTTGATACAACATGTTGAGCAACTATAACTAACTACAACATGTTGAGCAACTGTAACTAACCACAACATGTTGAGCAACTGTAACTAACGGCAACCTGTTGCCGGCTGTCGGAGGCGAGCAGCAACCGGAGCTGCGCTGTAAGAGGATTATGTTGCTGAGCTCATTATCACTCAAGAGCTCAGACAACGTCACTGGACTGCAGAACATCACCTTGTATATATAGTATACAACATGTCATATATATATAATATAATATATGTTATATATCTCATTTCTTTAAGCTAGCACTTAGCATGTAGCTCCTCACTGTCGGGCTCCTCCCAGCTGGTGTCGTCCGCCTGGTCAACAGTTCCTCCTCTGAGCTGACCCGGTCCAACGGGTGGTCCTGACCCCGGTCCAACGGGTGGTCCTGACCCGGTCCAACGGGTGGTCCTGACCCGGTCCAACGGGTGGTCCTGAACCCGGTCCAACGGGTGGTCCTGACCTGACCCGGTCCAACGGGTGGTCCTGACCCCGGTCCAACGGGTGGTCCTGAACCGGTCCAATGGGTGGTCCTGAACCGGTCCAATGGGTGGTCCTGAACCGGTCCAACCTGCACGCATAGACATCCCTGACCTTTGACCTATGTGTGTTGTTAGCTTGTGTTAGCGTGTGTTGTTAGCTTGTGTTAGTGTGTGTGTTGTTAGCTTGTGTTAGCGTGTGTTGTTAGCTTGTGTTAGTGTGTGTGTTGTTAGCTTGTGTTAGTGTGTGTTGTTAGCTTGTGTTAGTGTGTGTTGTTAATTAGATATGTGTGTGTTGTTATGTGTGTGTATTAGCTTGTGTTAGTGTGTTGTTAGCTTGTGTTAGTGTGTGTTGTTAGCTTGTGTTAGTGTGTGTGTTGTTAGCTTGTGTTAGTGTGTGTGTTGTTAGCTTGTGTTAGTGTGTGTTGTTAGCTTGTGTTAGTGTGTGTTGTTAGCTTGTGTGTGTTGTTAGCTTGTGTTAGTGTGTGTTGTAGCTTTGTGTTAGTGTGTGTGTTGTTAGCTTGTGTTAGCGTGTGTTGTTTGTTAGCTTGTGTTAGTGTGTGTGTTGTTAGCTTGTGTTAGTGTGTTGTTAGCTTGTGTTAGTGTGTGTTGTTAGCTTGTGTTAGTGTGTGTGTTGTTAGCTTGTGTTAGTGTGTGTTAGCGTGTGTTGTTAGCTTGTTTTAGTGTGTGTTGTTAGCTTGTGTTAGTGTGTGTGTTGTTAGCTTGTGTTAGTGTGTGTTGTTAGCTTGTGTTAGTGTGTGTTGTTAGCTTGTGTTAGTGTGTTGTTTTGTGTTAGTAGTGTGTGTTGTTAGCTTGTGTTAGTGTGTGTTGTTAGCTTGTGTTAGTGTGTGTTGTTAGCTTGTGTTAGTGTGTGTTGTTAGCTTGTGTTAGTGTGTGTTGTTAGCTTGTGTTAGTGTGTGTTGTTAGCTTGTGTTAGTGTGTGTGTTGTTAGCTTGTGTTAGTGTGTTGTTAGTGTGTGTTGTTAGCTTGTGTTAGTGTGTGTTGTTAGCTTGTGTTAGTGTGTGTGTTGTTAGCTTGTGTTAGTGTGTGTTAGCTTGTGTTAGTGTGTGTTGTTAGCTTGTGTTAGCGTGTGTTGTTAGCTTGTGTTAGCGTGTGTTGTTAGCTTGTGTTAGTGTGTGTTGTGTGTGTTGTTAGCTTGTGTTAGTGTGTGTTGTTAGCTTGTGTTAGTGTGTGTTGTTAGCTTGTGTTAGTGTGTGTGTTGTTAGCTTGTGTTAGTGTGTGTTGTTAGCTTGTGTTAGTGTGTGTGTTGTGTGTGTTGTTAGCTTGTGTTAGTGTGTGTTGTTAGCTTGTGTTAGTGTGTGTGTTGTTGTTATTTGTGTTAGTGTGTGTTGTTAGCTTCTGTTAGTAAGTTGTTAGCGTGTGTGTGTGTTGTTAGCTTGTGTTAGTGTGTGTTGTTAGCTTGTGTTAGTGTGTGTGTTGTTAGCTTGTGTTAGTGTGTGTTGTTAGCTTGTGTTAGTGTGTGTTGTTAGCTTGTGTTAGTGTGTGTTGTTAGCTTGTGTTAGTGTGTGTTGTTAGCTTGTGTTAGTGTGTGTGTTGTTAGCTTGTGTTAGTGTGTGTTGTTAGCTTGTGTTAGTGTGTGTTGTTAGCTTGTGTTAGTGTGTGTTGTTAGCTTGTGTTAGTGTGTGTTGTTAGCTTGTGTTAGTGTGTGTTGTTAGCTTGTGTTAGTGTGTGTTGTTAGCTTGTCTTAGCGTGTGTTGTTAGCTTGTGTTAGTGTGTGTTGTTAGCTTGTGTTAGTGTGTGTTGTTAGCTTGTGTTAGTGTGTGTTGTTAGCTTGTGTTAGTGTGTTGTTAGCTTGTGTTAGCGTGTGTTGTTAGCTTGTGTTAGTGTGTGTTATTGTGTTAGTGTGTGTTGTTAGCTTGTGTTAGTGTGTGTTGTTAGCTTGTGTTAGTGTGTGTTGTTAGCTTGTGTTAGTGTGTTGTTAGCTTGTGTTAGTGTGTGTTGTTAGCTTGTGTTAGTGTGTGTGTTGTTAGCTTGTGTTAGTGTGTGTTGTTAGCTTGTGTTAGTGTGTGTTGTTAGCTTGTGTTAGTGTGTGTTGTTAGCTTGTGTTAGTGTGTGTTAGCTTGTTAGTGTGTGTTAGCTTGTGTTAGTGTGTGTGTTGTTAGCTTGTGTTAGTGTGTGTGTTGTTAGCTTGTGTTAGTGTGTGTGTTGTTAGCTTGTGTTAGTGTGTGTTGTTAGCTTGTGTTAGTGTGTGTTGTTAGCTTGTGTTAGTGTGTATTTGTGTTAGCTGTGTTAGCGTTGTTAGCTTGTGTTAGTGTGTGTTATTAGCTTGTGTTATGTGTATTGTTATTAGTGTGTGTGTTGTTAGCTTGTGTTAGTGTGTGTTGTTAGCTTGTGTTAGTGTGTGTGTTGTTAGCTTGTGTTAGTGTGTGTTGTTAGCTTGTGTTAGTGTGTGTTGTTAGCTTGTGTTAGTGTGTGTTGTTAGCTTGTGTTAGTGTGTGTTGTTGTTAGTGTGTTATTATTTAGCCTGTGTTAGTGTGTGTTGTTAGCTTGTGTTAGTGTGTGTTTGTACAGTGTGTTAGCTTGTGTTAGTGTGTGTTGTTAGCTTGTGTTAGTGTGTGTTGTTAGCTTGTGTTAGCGTGTGTTGTTAGCTTGTGTTAGTGTGTGTTGTTAGCTTGTGTTAGTGTGTTGTTAGCTTGTGTTAGTGTGTGTGTTGTTAGCTTGTGTTAGTGTGTGTGTTGTTAGCTTGTGTTAGTGTGTGTTGTTAGCTTGTGTTAGTGTGTGTTGTTAGCTTATTAGTGTGTTGTTAGCTTGTGTTAGTGTGTTGTTAGCTTGTGTTAGCGTGTGTTGTTAGCTTGTGTTAGCGTGTGTTGTTAGCTTGTGTTAGCGTGTGTTGTTAGCTTGTGTTAGCGTGTGTTGTTAGCTTGTGTTAGCGTGTGTTGTTAGCTTGTGTTAGCGTGTGTTGTTAGCTTGTGTTAGTGTGTGTGTTGTTAGCTTGTGTTAGCGTGTGTTGTTAGCTTGTGTTAGCGTGTGTTGTTAGCTTGTGTTAGCGTGTGTTGTTAGCTTGTGTTAGCGTGTGTTGTTAGCTTGTGTTAGCGTGTGTTGTTAGCTTGTGTTAGTGTGTTATGTTAGTATGTGTATTGTTAGCTTGTTAGTGTGTGTATTGTTATTGTGTTAGTGTGTGTTATTAGCTTGTGTTAGTGTGTGTTGTTATTATTATGTTAGTGTGTGTTGTTAGCTTGTGTTAGTGTTATTAGCTTATTATTAGTGTGTGTTAACTATGTTAGTGTGTTGTTAGCTTGTGTTAGTGTGTTGTTAGCTTGTGTTAGTGTATGTGTTATTAGCTTGTGTTAGTTAGTGTGTTGTTAACTTGTGTTAGTGTGTGTTGTTAGCTTTCTGTGTTAGTTATTGTGTTGTTAGCGTGTGTTAGCTGTGTTGTTACTTGTGTTAGTGTGTGTTGTTAACTTGTGTTAGTGTGTTGTTAGCTTGTGTTAGTGTGTGTTATTAGCTTGTATTAGTGCGTTGTTATTTGTGTTATTATGTGTGTTGTTAGCTTGTGCTAGTGTGTTGTTAACTTGTGTTAGCGTGTGTTATTAGCTTGTGTTAGTGTGTGTGTTGTTAACTTATGTTAGCGTGTTGTTAGCTTATGTTAGTGTGTGTGTTATTAGCTTGTGTTAATGTTGTTATTAACTAGTTAGTGTGTTGTTAACTGTATTAGTGTGTGCTGTTAGCTTGTGTTAGTGTGTATTGTTATTAGTTGTTAGCTTTATTAGTGTGTTAGTGTATTTATTGTGTATGTTGTTATTAGCTTATATTAGTGTATTAGCTTATTAGCGTGTGTTGTTAGCTTATATTAGTATGTGTTAGCTTATTAGCGATATTGTTAGCTTTTGTTAGTGTGTGTTGTTAGCTTGTGTTAGTGTGTGTTAGCTTGTTAGCGTGTTGTTAGCTTGTGTTAGCCGCGGTGTTATTAGCTGTGTTAGCGTGTGTTGTTAGCTTGTGTTAGCGTGTGTTGTTAGCTTGTGTTAGCGTGTGTTGTTAAATGTAGTTGTTAGCTTGTGTTAGCGTGTTATTACTTATGTTAGTGTTGTTAGCTGTGTTAGCGTGTGTTGTTAGCTTGTGTTAGTGTGTGTGTTGTTAGCTTATTAGTATTGTTGGTTAGCTTGTGTTAGCGTGTTGTTAGCTTGTGTTAGTGTGTGTTGTTATGTTTGTGTTATGTGTGTTATTAATATTAGTGTTAGTGTGTGTTATTAGCTTGTATAATTATGTGTTATTAGCTTGTGTTAGTGTTGTATTAGCTGTGTTAGTGTGTGTTAGCGTTGTTAATTTAGTTGTTTAGTTTGTTAGCTTGTTAGTGTTGTTAGCTTGTGTTAGTGTGTGTGTTGTTAGCTTGTGTTAGTGTGTGTTGTTAGCTTGTGTTAGTGTGTGTTGTTAGCTTGTGTTAGCTGGTGTCTCTTCCTGTATATAAACATTTATATACACACATACTCTCGATGTGTTATTAAATAATAACTCATATTCATCTTCGCTTTACATACAGAGACTTCTCTGAATTAATATCGTCGTCTCGGTTCTTTTGGCCTGAAGCTACAGGTGTTAGCTTAGCATCAGCAGCAGAGCCGGAAGCGGAGACTACACCTGTTCTTCTTCTCGTCTTCATCTCGTGCAGCAGCAGCAGCAGCTTCCGGTCTCTGGTTGCTGGTTTACGGTTGTTGTTGTTGTTGTGGAGCAGCTCACGGTTCACCAGCGGCGGAGCGGCTGCCGAGCACGTCCGGGCCGGCAGATTTCAGAATAAAACGTAAACTGATTACCGACCAGACAGGTCGCGTGTTTTGTGATTTATAAATGAAGTATGTTGTAGCACCTGCCGTTAAAGCTATTGTAATTATACAAGTTGTAATGTATATTGCTGATAAAAAAATACTTTTAAATGAAAACGTCTTATTGTGAAGGCTCGTTGGACCTGAAGCTCCAACAAGTGTTTAGTAAGATGGCGTCCGAGTCACAAAATGTCTTTTGCTTCATTTATTTAGTAGGGTTATTGTTGCAGCATTGTCAAAAACTAATAATATTATAATTATTATTAATTATAAATCTAATCTAATAAATCCCAAACTCGATCAAAAGTAATAGAAATATTAATCTAATCTAATACATCCCGAACACTAAAATTATATTAATATAATCAATTTAATCTAACAAATCTCAAACCCATGGACATTTTATTATTCTGAATATAATCTAATTATTCCCAAATTTATAACAAATATTATAAGAATTAACAGTGATAAATCCCAAACTCATAATATCATTAACAACAATAAGATTAATACCAAGAAGAATATATATTTATAATCCAGGGGATTGTTGGTCATGTCATGTTATTTACCTCTGGGTCTATAGATCAACGTTATATTGAGGTCTGAACCCACACATCCAGGTTCCCTCCCTGGGACCAAGGCCATGTAATGGCAGAGGCAGTCCGGGGGTCCAGAGGACGACCACCAGGCGAATGGACGCGCTCCGGAGGACAGGAACGGGGAGCTGGGGTACCGGGCTCAGGAGAGGGAGTCTCTGGGGGAATGGGTACAAGAGGAGGGGGCTCTGGGAGTCCAGGGTCAGGCGACGGGACAGCGAAGGGGCAGGGGGAACTGGGACCGGCAGGGATGGAGGCGGGACAGAGGGAACCAGCGGGGCACTGGGAACTGGACCGGCCAGGGCGCCGGGGAATGGCGACAGGACTCTTGCCGGAGCTGGGGTCGGCGGGGGCTGCGAGGTGGAAGGACCAATGGCCGGTAGCCGGTAGCCGGGCTGCGGGGGCTCGGAGGCGCCAGCGGGAACCGGCGCGGCTGCGACTCGGGGCCGAGACGAGGTGGCATGTCCGCCACTACAGCCTCCCAGGTCAGCAAGCCATTGATAAACTGATCAATCCTGCTGGGAGCCGTCGCTATGACTCTCTTGGCGTCTGGAGAGCCGTAAACATGGCGTTGCCTCTGCTGAGCTCGTTTATGGCTGGATTGTTCTGTCACGGGTGGCGAGGGGCAGGAGCTCATTGGCAGAGGAACTGGACGGGACTCAGTGTGAAGAACAAAACTCTCTTTACTGAGTCAAAAGGTTCCAATAAGCAACAAAGTCCAATAAGGGGCAGGCAGAGAATCGGCGGTCAGGGTCAGAACAGGCAGGTCCGGAATACACACTCATAACACCGGAGAGCTTGGCACAAAAAAACACAAGAACAGGGAAGACAGAACTAAAGACAACAATCCCCAGGAGACAAGGGAAAGACTGGCAGTCTATAAGGAGACACAGGTGTACGGCATGAGACAGTCACCGGACGAGAGTTGCTGAGGGCAGGTGAAGGGAATGAAACAATCAAGGAGACAGGAGACACAGAACAGGGCGGTACATAAAGAGTCCAGGTACTGTGGTGAATCCTGGGTTGTCATGGATACGGGTTCATCCTGGTCATGCAGTCAGAGATGAGACGCGCTGCATCCAGAGTGGATGAATGCCATCTCTCCTCCTCAGGTCTTCCAGTTCTCTACGTATCTCACATCGTTAGCTGGGCAGCACCTCGACAACCAGCGGGGGAACGATGACATCACTGGTCAGGTTTGGGAGGGGGCAGAACTTCAGAGGCCTCCGTGTCGGGACTAACTCGCTAACGTGGGTTTGGTTCGACTCTGATCCTGAGCCAGCAGCTTCAAACCGGATCCAAAGGATGAACTCTGGTGACCAGGGCGTCGCTGAGCAGAGAACCGCTGGAACCGGAAGAGGCTGGTGGAGAACCGGGTTCTTCTGCTTCCTTCGGACGTCACCCGGCTACTTCTTACAATGTTGTGATTAAATACCAAACACATCTCATTCCTCGCTTCACAAACCAAAAGAACGGAGACAAACGAGTTGGTTGCTGAGAAGCAATTTATTTAAAAAACCAGAAGTAAAACCAGTCAACGTGATGTCAGCCGGTATCGTGGCGAAGAGATCTAAAACAGAAGACACCAGCAACGTCTCACGGCTTACTGGATACATACACTATACTACTGTACTACTACACGGTTCTACCGGCTACATGCATCAACACTGCAGGTTAGTCCTCAGGAACACCCAGCAGCTCGAGCATCTGGAGAAGTAACCGAAGAGCACCTCAAAGACAGCAGGACGCTCTGAAAGGTCAAAGGTCACTCCATGCAGCTTCAGGGACGCTCTGTAGGAAGAGCGCTGTGCTCACTGACTCCACTCTGGAACTCCAAAGATGCAAGAATCCGCACCAGGACCATCACCACCGAATAAGCAGAAATATAATATGAATAAATAATAATAATAACAATAAACTGTGCTCTGACAAACTGTCATGTAACGATCTTCTCATCATCAGAACAGTATATCTGCTGGAGCGGTCAGGGATCGAACCACCGATCGATCAGTGGACGACCCACTCTACCTGTGTACCTGTGTATGTCTTCAGAACGGTCAGACATACACGTCTTCATAAAGAGCAGCTGAAGGGTTTCTCCCCTGTGTGAATCCTCATGTGCAGCCGTAAAGTTCCTCTCTGTGAAAACAGTTTCTCACAAAATGAGCAGCTGAAGGGTTTCTCTCCAGTGTGCGATCTGATGTGTGCATCCAGATGTGCTCTTTGTAAAAATCTGTGCTCACAAAATGAGCAGCTGAAGGGTTTCTCTCCTGTGTGAATCCTCATGTGTCGATTCAGATGTCCACTGTTGCCAAACTTTTTCCCACACGTAGAGCAGCTGAACGGTTTCTCTCCTGAATGAGTTCTTGTGTGTCTTTTCAGGTCTCCATTGAAGCGAAATCTTTTCTCACACTCGGAGCAGCTGAATGGTTTCTCTCCCGTATGGATTCTCATGTGGTTCCTCAGATTTCCACGATCATTGAAAGCTTTCTCACATTCAGAGCAGCTAAATGGTTTCTCCAGAGAAACGTCATCATAATTCAAAGAGTTTAAACCTGACGGAGGTTCTCTGGTCTCCTTCCAGTCGTCACTGTTATCAGTCTCAGGATCTAAACGTCTATCTGGATCTGAGTTCCTGTCTGGTTCTGGTCCTCCACAGTCCTCACCATCCTCTTCCGTTTCCATGTGTCCAGTTGAGCTGCCGGCTGGAGGTTCTGCCTCTCGGTTCTCCTGAGTGTAAAGCAGCTGTGAGGACTGATGGCCGACACATGTGTGTGTCTTGAGCTGATGGAACCAGGTGAATCGGCTTTGACAAACAGAGCAGCTGAACCTTTGCTCTCGTGTGTGGATCCTCGTGTGTTTATGTAAACTTCCTCTCCAGGCAAAAGATTTCTTGCAGACTGAGCAGCTGAACGGTTTCTCTCCTGTGTGAAATCTCATGTGTTCCTTCAGAGTTCCCTTGAGGCCAAATCCTTTCCTGCACACAGAGCAGCGAAACGGTTTCTCACTAGAAAAGTAATTATTCAGAGAACTTAAACCTGATGGAGGATCTCTGGTCTCCTTCCAGTGATCACTGACTTCTGTCTCTGAAGAGTCTCCTGGTCCTGACTTCCTGTCTGGTTCTGGTCCTCTGTAGTCCTCTCTATCATCTTCTGGTTCATTGTGTTCAGTTAGTCTTTGATGAAGATGAGAGGACTGAGCTTCCACTTCCCCTTCTTCATCCTCACTCTTCGCAATAGTGAATATGAACCCGATACCAGCCTCCTCCAGACCTTGAAGCTGCTGACCCTCCTGATTGGTCCAGAGTTCCTCCTGTTCCTCTTTTATGTGAGGGGGCTCTGGGTCCTCATTGACCTCTTCAATGTGAGGGGATTCTGGGTCCTCCTGTTCCTCTTTAATGTGTGGGGGCTCTGGGTCCTCCCGGTTCAGACTGGAACTCCAGTCTTGCTGCTCTTCTTCTCCACCGATCACTTGTTGTCCATCTGAAGGTAAAACAGACACAGAATGACGTTACTATGACTCCACACTTTTCTAACGAGCTAATCCAGATCGGCCTCTGCTGGACTCCCTGATGCTTTGACCAAAAAAACAAAAACTTTTGCAGAGTCTACAATCTTTCAAAGGGAACTCCTCTTATCTTGGAGTTTGAGGGATTATTGTGACACCAAAAATAAAAACTGGACTGGCGACCTGTCCAGGTGACCCGGCCTTCGCCCAATGTCAGCTGGGACCAGCTCCAGCTGATAAATATGTGGAGAGAAATGATCAATCAACAAAACATGTAATGTTAAAAGACTCTTCCAGAACAAACACATTGCATTTAATGAAAGGTATCAAGCTGCAGACGAACGAAGACGAACGTAGACGAACGAAGACGAACGAAGACGAACGTAGACGAACGAAGACGAACGAAGACCTGGTTCAGGTCTATAGTTAGTCCTGGTTCAGGTCTATAGTTAGGCCTGGTTCAGGTCTATAGTTAGTCCTGGTTCAGGTCTATAGTTAGTCCTGGTTCAGGTCTATAGTTAGGCCTGGTTCAGGTCTATAGTTAGTCCTGGTTCAGGTCTATAGTTAGGACTGGTTCAGGTCTATAGGCCTGGTTCAGGTCTATAGTTAGTCCTGGTTCAGCTCTAGTTAGGCCTGGTTCAGGTCTATAGTTAGGCCTGGTTCAGGTCTATAGTTAGTCCTGGTTCAGGTCTATAGTTAGGACTGGTTCAGGTCTATAGTTAGAGCTTGTTCAGGTCTATAGTTAGGCCTGGTTCAGGTCTATAGTTAGTCCTGGTTCAGGTCTATAGTTAGGCCTGGTTCAGGTCTATAGGCCTGGTTCAGGTCTATAGTTAGTCCTGGTTCAGCTCTAGTTAGGCCTGGTTCAGGTCTATAGTTAGTCCTGGTTCAGCTCTAGTTAGGCCTGGTTCAGGTCTATAGTTAGGACTGGTTCAGGTCTAGTTAGGCCTGGTTAAGGTCTATAGTTAGGACTGGTTCAGGTCTATAGTTAGGCCTGGTTCAGGTCTATAGTTAGGACTGGTTCAGGTCTATAGTTAGAGCTTGTTCAGGTCTATAGTTAGGCCTGGTTCAGGTCTATAGTTAGTCCTGGTTCAGGTCTATAGTTAGGCCTGGTTCAGGTCTATAGTTAGTCCTGGTTCAGGTCTATAGTTAGGCCTGGTTCAGGTCTATAGTTAGGACTGGTTCAGGTCTATAGTTAGGCCTGGTTCAGGTCTATAGTTAGACCTGGTTAAGGTCTATAGTTAGGCCTGGTTCAGGTCTATAGTTAGTCCTGGTTCAGGTCTATAGTTAGTCCTGGTTCAGGTCTATCGTTAGTCCTGGTTAAGGTCTATAGTTAGTCCTGGTTCATGTCTATAGTTAGTCCTGGTTCAGGTCTATCGTTAGTCCTGGTTCAGGTCTATAGTTAGGACTGGTTCAGGTCTATAGTTAGGCCTGGTTCAGGTCTATAGTTAGGCCTGGTTCAGGTCTATAGTTAGTCCTGGTTCAGGTCTATAGTTAGTCCTGGTTCAGGTCTATAGTTAGGCCTGGTTCAGGTCTATAGTTAGTCCTGGTTCAGGTCTGTAGTTAGTCCTGGTTCAGGTCTATAGTTAAGCCTGGTTCAGGTCTATAGTTAGGACTGGTTCAGGTCTATAGTTAGACTTGGTTCAGGTCTATAGGACTGGTTCAGGTCTATAGTTAGGCCTGGTTCAGGTCTATAGTTAGTCCTGGTTCAGGGTTAGGCCTGGTTCAGGTCTATAGTTAGTCCTGGTTCAGGTCTATAGTTAGGACTGGTTCAGGTCTATAGTTAGAGCTTGTTCAGGTCTATAGTTAGGCCTGGTTCAGGTCTATAGTTAGTCCTGGTTCAGGTCTATAGTTAGGCCTGGTTCAGGTCTATAGTTAGGCCTGGTTCAGGTCTATAGTTAGTCCTGGTTCAGGGTTAGGCCTGGTTCAGGTCTATAGTTAGTCCTGGTTCAGGTCTATAGTTAGGCCTGGTTCAGGTCTATAGTTAGGACTGGTTCAGGTCTATAGTTAGGCCTGGTTCAGGTCTATAGTTAGGCCTGGTTCAGGTCTATAGTTAGGCCTGGTTCAGGTCTATAGTTAGGACTGGTTCAGGTCTATAGTTAGAGCTTGTTCAGGTCTATAGTTAGGCCTGGTTCAGGTCTATAGTTAGTCCTGGTTCAGGTCTATAGTTAGGCCTGGTTCAGGTCTATAGTTAGTCCTGGTTCAGGTCTAGTTAGGCCTGGTTCAGGTCTATAGTTAGGACTGGTTCAGGTCTATAGTTAGGCCTGGTTCAGGTCTATAGTTAGTCCTGGTTCAGGTCTATAGTTAGTCCTGGTTCAGGTCTACAGTTAGGCCTGGTTCAGGTCTAGTTAGTCCTGGTTCAGGTCTATAGGACTGGTTCAGGTCTATAGTTAGGACTGGTTCAGGTCCATAGTTAGAGCTTGTTCAGGTCTATAGTTAGGCCTGGTTCAGGTCTATAGTTAGGACTGGTTCAGGTCTATAGTTAGGCCTGGTTCAGGTCTATAGTTAGTCCTGGTTCAGGTCTAGTTAGGCCTGGTTCAGGTCTATAGGACTGGTTCAGGTCTATAGGCCTGGTTCAGGTCTATAGTTAGTCCTGGTTCAGCTCTAGTTAGGCCTGGTTCAGGTCTATAGTTAGGCCTGGTTCAGGTCTATAGTTAGGCCTGGTTCAGGTCTATAGTTAGGCCTGGTTCAGGTCTATAGTTAGTCCTGGTTCAGGTCTATAGTTAGGCCTGGTTCAGGTCTATAGTTAGGCCTGGTTCAGGTCTATAGTTAGGACTGGTTCAGGTCTATAGTTAGGACTGGTTCAGGTCTAGTTAGGCCTGGTTAAGGTCTATAGTTAGGACTGGTTCAGGTCTAGTTAGGCCTGGTTCAGGTCTATAGTTAGTCCTGGTTCAGGTCTATAGTTAGTCCTGGTTCAGCTCTAGTTAGGCCTGGTTCAGGTCTATAGTTAGGACTGGTTCAGGTCTAGTTAGGCCTGGTTAAGGTCTATAGTTAGGACTGGTTCAGGTCTATAGTTAGGCCTGGTTCAGGTCTATAGTTAGGCCTGGTTCAGGTCTATAGTTAGGCCTGGTTCAGATCTATAGTTAGTCCTGGTTCAGGTCTATAGTTAGGCCTGGTTCAGGTCTATAGTTAGAGCTGGTTCAGGTCTATAGTTAGGCCTGGTTCAGGTCTATAGTTAGTCCTGGTTCAGGTCTATAGTTAGTCCTGGTTCAGGTCTAGTTAGGACTGGTTCAGGTCTATAGTTAGGACTGGTTCAGGTCTATAGTTAGGCCTGGTTCAGGTCTATAGTTAGTCCTGGTTCAGGTCTAGTTAGGCCTGGTTCAGGTCTATAGTTAGTCCTGGTTCAGGTCTAGTTAGGCCTGGTTCAGGTCTATAGGACTGGTTCAGGTCTATAGTTAGGCCTGGTTCAGGTCTATAGTTAGTCCTGGTTCAGGTCTATAGTTAGTCCTGGTTCAGGTCTATAGTTAGGCCTGGTTCAGGTCTATAGTTAGCTGGTTCAGGTCTATAGTTAGTCCTGGTTCAGGTCTAGTTCGGCCTGGTTCAGGTCTATAGTTAGGCCTGGTTCAGGTCTATAGTTAGTCCTGGTTCAGGTCTATAGTTAGGCCTGATCTGAGGTCAGTGTAACCAGAAAGAAGAAGAGAACCAAGCTGTGTTTAGTCTTTGTGATCTGATTGATCACAGGATCTATAATCAGTTTTAAAATTCTTCTTTTAATCTACAAATCCTTGATTGGTGATGCTGCATATTACCCCACTAGAGAGCTTGTAGTACCATGTTACCCCACTAGAGAGCTTGTAGTACCATGTTACCCCACTAGAGAGCTTGTAGTACCATATTACCCACTAGAGAGCTTGTAGTACCATGTTACCCCACTAGAGAGCTTGTAGTACCATGTTACCCCACTAGAGGGCTTGTAGTACCATGTTACCCCACTAGAGAGCTTGTAGTACCATGTTACCCCACTAGAGGGCTTGTAGTACCATGTTACCCCACTAGAGAGCCTGTAGTACCATGTTACCCCACTAGAGCTTGTAGTACCACTGCACCCCACTAGAGAGCTTGTAGTACCATGTTGCCCACTAGAGAGCTTGTAGTACCATGTTGCCCCACTAGAGAGCTTGTAGTACCATGTTACCCCACTAGAGAGCTTGTAGTACCATGTTACCCCACTAAAGAGCTTGTAGTACCATGTTACCCCACTAAAGAGCTTGTAGTACCATGTTACCCACTCAGAGAGCTTGTAGTACCACGTTACCCCACTAGAGAGCTTGTAGTACCACATTACCCCACTAGAGAGCTTGTAGTACCATGTTACCCCACTAGAGAGCTTGTAGTACCACGTTACCCCACTAGAGAGCTTGTAGTACCATGTTACCCCACTAGAGAGCTTGTAGTACCATGTTACCACACTAGAGAGCTTGTAGTACCATGTTACCCCACTAGAGAGCTTGTAGTACTATGTTACCCAACTAGAGAGCTTGTAGTACCATGTTACCCCACTAGAGAGCTTGTAGTACCATGTTACCCCACTAGAGAGCTTGTAGTACCATGTTACCCCACTAGAGAGCTTGTAGTACCATATTACCCCACTAGAGAGCTTGTAGTACCATGTTACCCCACTAGAGGGCTTGTAGTACCATATTACCCCACTAGAGAGCTTGTAGGACCATGTTACCCCACTAGAGAGCTTGTAGTACCATGTTACCCCACTAGAGAGCTCGTAGTACCATGTTACCCCACTAGAGAGCTTGTAGTACCATATTACCCCACTAGAGAGCTTGTAGTACCATGTTACCCCACTAGAGGGCTTGTAGTACCATATTACCCCACTAGAGAGCTTGTAGGACCATGTTACCCCACTAGAGAGCTTGTAGTACCATATTACCCCACTAGAGAGCTTGTAGTACCATGTTACCCCACTAGAGAGCTTGTAGTACCATGTTACCCCACTAGAGAGCTTGTAGTACTATGTTACCCCACTAGAGAGCTTGTAGTGCCATATTACCCCACTAGAGAGCTTGTAGTACCATGTTACCCCACTAGAGAGCTTGTAGTACCATGTTACCCCACTAGAGAGCTTGTATACCCCACTAGAGAGCTTGTAGTACCATGTTACCCCACTAGAGAGCTTGTCCCATATTACCCCACTAGAGGGCTTGTAGTACCATATTACCCCACTAGAGAGCTTGTAGTACCATGTTACCCCACTAGAGAGCTTGTAGTACCATGTTACCCCACTAGAGAGCTTGTAGTACTATGTTACCCCACTAGAGAGCTTATAGTACCATATTACCCCACTAGAGAGCTTGTAGTGCCGTATTACCCCACTAGAGGGCTTGTAGTACCATATTACCCCACTAGAGAGCTACCTTACTAGAGGCGGGGCTACTTGTGGTTCAGTCTGAAGTAGGAGGAGCCAGAGCCTTCAGGTATCAAGCTCCTCCTCTTTTATGGAACCAGCTCCACCTTCAGTCCTGGAGACTCCGCCCCCTCATGGAGACTGAAGACTTTCCTCCTGATGGTCTGATAGTTAAACCTGAACCAGGTTCACCTGGAGAGACCTGGAGATGCTGCTAGAGGCTGAGAGGCTGAGGGGGACGCTTAGGATACACTGAGCTCCTCTCTCCTCTTGGACGCTTAGGAGACACTGAGCTCCTCTCTCCTCTCTCCTTATGGACGCTTAGGAGACACTGAGCTCCTCTCTCCTTATGGACGCTTAGGATACACTGAGCTCCTCTTTCCTCTCTCCTTATGGACGCTTAGGAGACACTGAGCTCCTCTCTCCTCTCCTCTCTCCTTATGGACGCTTTATTCAATTCAGTTTATTTGTATAGCCCAATTTCACAAATTACAAATTTGTCTCGGAGTGCTTTACAATCTGTACACATAGACATCCCTGCCCCAAAACCTCACATCGGACCAGGAAAAACTCCCAAATAACCCTTCAGGGGGAAAAAAAGGGAAGAAACCTTCAGGAGAGCAACAGAGGAGGATCCCTCTCCAGGATGGACAGAACAATAGATGTCATGTGTACAGAAGGACAGATTTAGAGTTTAAATACATTCAATGAATATGACAGAGTGTATGAATAGTTCATAGTAGGCATATTCCATGATGGAGACCTCCACGATCCATCAGGCAGATGGCGGTGGGGAGGAGGGGCGGAGTCTCAACAGTGGGCGGAGTCTCAACAGGACAGTGGCGTAGTCAGGAGCAGGAATTCCACGACCCAGACCTCGATGATCCATCAGCAGATAGGATTTATGCCGTCTCATAGGGTCCGATGACCCCATGAGACGTGAAGTCAAAAGGACTCCGGGGAGAAAGCAGAGTTAGTAACGTGTGATTGAGAGATGAAAATTCATCCTTAAGGAGAGAAAAAGAGGAGATAGGTACTCAGTGCATCCTAACGTCCCCGGCAGCTATAAGCCTATAGCAGCATATCAAGGGCTGGACCAGGTGAACCTGATTCAGCCCTAACTATAAGCTCTGTCAAGAGGAAAGTCTTAAGTCTACTCTTAAACGAGGTGACTGTGTCTGCCTCCCGGACTGAAATTGGAAGCTGGTTCCATAAAGAGGAGCTTGATAACGAAAGGCTCTGGCTCCCATTCTACTTTTAAGACTCTAGGAACTACAAGTAGTCCCGCATTTAGTGAGCGTAGCTCTCTAGTGGGGCAATATGGTACTACAAGCTCCTTAAGATATGATGGTGCATCACCAATCAAGGCTTTGTACGTTAAGAGAAGAATTTTAAAAGTGATTCTTGATTTTACTGGGAGCCAGTGCAGAGCAGCTAGTGCAGGAGTGATGTGATCTCTTTCTTAGTTTTAGTGAGAACACGAGCTGCAGCATTCTGGATCAACTGAGGGACCTAAGAGATTTATTAGAGCAGCCTGATAATAAGGAGTTGCAGTAATCCAGTCTCAAGTAACGAACGTGAACCAATTTTTCTGCATCTTTTTGAGACAAGATGTGCCTGATTTTTGAAATATTACGTAGATGAAAGAATGCAGTCCTTGAGATTTGCTTTACGTGGGAGTTAAAGGACAAGTCCCGATCAAAGATAACGCCAAGATTCTTTACAGTGGTGTTGGATGCTAGGGCAATGCCGTCAACAGAAACCACATCACCAGATCATTGATCTCTGAGGTGCTCAGGGCCGATTAAAATTACTTCGGTTTTGTCTGAGTTTAACATCAAGAAGTTGCAGGTCATCCATGTTTTTAGGTCTTTAAGACATGCTTGAATTTTACCGAGTTGGTTGCTCTCCTTTGGTTTTATCGATAAATATAGTTGAGTATCATCTGCATAACAATGAAAGTTTATGGAATGTTTCCTGATAATATTGCCCAAAGGAAGAATGTGTAAGGTAAATAAAATTGGTCCAAGCACAGAACCTTGTGGAACTCCGTGATTAACGTTGGTGGTTATCGAGGCGTCATCGTTTACAAATACAAATTGAGATCGATCTGATAAATAGGATTTAAACCAAATTAGTGCCGTGCCTGAAATGCCAATCGACTGCTCCAGTCTCTGTAACAGGATGACATGGTCAATGGTGTCGAATGCAGCACTAAGGTCTAACAAGACCAGGACAGAGATGAGTCCTCTATCAGGACTAAGGTCTAACAAGACCAGGACAGAGAGGAGTCCTCTATCAGGACTAAGGTCTAACTAGACCAGTACAGAGAGGAGTCCTCTATCAGCACTAAGGTCTAACAAGACCAGGACAGAGAGGAGTCCTCTATCAGCACTAAGGTCTAACAAGACCAGGACAGAGAGGAGTCCTCTATCAGCACTAAGGTCTAACAAGACCAGGACAGAGAGGAGTCCTTTATCTGCTGCCATTAAGAGGTCATTTGTAATTTTCACCAGTGCTGTCTCGGTGCTGTGGTGTTTTCTAAATCCTGATTGAAATTTCTCAAATAAATTATTATGATGTAGAAAGTAGCACAACTGATTTGCGACCACTTTCTCAAGGATCTTGGAGAGGAAAGGGAGGTTAGAGATCGGTCTGTAGTTAGCCAACACCTCTGGATCCAGAGCGGCTTCTTCAGGAGAGGTTTAATAACAGCCACCTTGAAGGAGTGTGGTACGTGGCCTGTTAGCAGAGACACATTGATAATATCTAATAGAGAGCCGCCAATTAAAGGCAAAACGTCTTTAAGCAGCCTCGTCGGGATGGGGTCCAAGAGACAGGTAGACGTGTTCGAAGTAGAAACCGTTGAAGATAATTGGTCACGGTTGATGGGAGAAAAGCCCTCCAAATATACACCAGGGCATACAGCGGTTTCAAGGCCATTCCACTTGAGGACAGATTGGCACTGGTTATGGGCAAGAGAATATTAATCTTGTCCTAATAGTTAAAATCTTTTCATTAAAGAAGTTCATAAAGTCATTACCACTAAGGTCTATAGGAATGCTCGGCTCCACAGAGCTGTGACTCTCTGTCAGCCTGGCTACAGTGCTGAAGAGAAACCTGGGGTTGTTCTTATTTTTTTCTATTACTGATGAGTAATAGGCTGCTCTGGCATTACGGAGGGCCTTCTTATAAGTTTTAAGACTATCTCGCCAAACTAAGCGGGATTCTTCCAGATTAGTTGAACGCCATATCGTGCTCAAGCTTTGACGCTTGCTTCAGTTTGCGGGTCTGAGGGTTATACCAGGGAGCAAACCTCCTCTTCCTCACTGTCTTCTTCTTCAGAGGGGCTATCGAGTCCAGTGTCATTCTCAGAGAGCCTGTGGCACTGTCAACAAGATGATCAATCTGGGACGGACTAAAGTTAGACCAGGAGTCCTCTGTTATATTGAGACATGGTATCGAATCAAATACAGAAGGAATCGCTTCTTTAAATTTAGCTACAGCACTGTCAGTTAGACATCTAGTGTAGAAACTTTTGACTAACGGAGTACACTCCGGAAGTATAAATTCAAAAGTGATGAGGTTGTGGTCTGACAGAAGAGGATTCTGTGGGAAGACGTTCAAATGCTCAATGTCAACGCCATAAGTAAGAACAAGATCAAGCGTGTGGCCAAAGCTGTGAGTGGGTTTCTGTACTCTCTGACAGAAGCCAATCGAGTCCAACAAGGAGATGAATGCAGCACTAAGGCAATCATTATCAACATCCACATGGATATTAAAATCTCCAACAATAATAACTTTATCAGTTTTAAGAACCAAACTTGATATAAATTCTGAGAATTCAGATATAAACTCTGAATATGGACCTGGTGGCCCGTACAGAATCACAAATAGAATTGGCTGTAGTGTTTTCCAGGTTGGATGTGAAAGACTAAGAACAAGGCTTTCAAATGAGGTGTAGTGTAATTTTGGTTGAGGATTAATTAATAGGCTCGATTCAAAGATGGTTACTCCACCTCCTCGACCGGTGCCTCGAGGAATGTGAGTATTAATATGACTTGGAGGAGTCGATTCATTCAGGCAGACATATTCTTCATGGCTCAGCCAGGTTTCAGTTAGGCAACATAAATCAATGTGATTATCTGATATTAAATCATTTAGTAACACAGCTTTAGATGACAGAGATCTCATATTTAGGAGACCACATTTAATAGTCCTGTTTTGTTGCACTGCTGAAATAATGGTGTTAACTTGTATAAGGTTATTGTATGACTCCTCTTCTGCTTACTTTTGATTTATTTAATTGAAGTGGCCGTGGGACAGACACAGTCTCTACTCTAGAGTCATGGGTGGGTAACTGCTCGAATGGAAGAGCAGAGAAGGGTGTTAAACTACAACTCTGCTCCCGGTTCCTGATCTGAACCCTGGGTTGTCATGGATTAAGTCCGGTGATCAACTTGGTCATATTCGCAGAAATGAGACGCTCCGTCCAACGTGGGATGAATGCCGCTCTCCTCATCAGATCAGGTTTTCCCCAGAAAGTCTTCCAGTTGTCACGTAGCCCACATTATTCGCTGGGCACCACCTCGACAGCCAGCGGTTGAAAGCGACATTCGGCTAAACAATTCGTCTGTCTGCAAATTTGGGAGAGGGCCAGAGAACGACGGTGTCCGACAACGTCTTGGCATAAGCACACGGATTCCACATTAATTTTAGTGAGTTCCGAGCGGCGGGCTCGGCGTCATTACCACCGGCGTGTATTACAATCTGACTGTATCTCCGCTTGTCCTTAGCCAGCAGCTTCAAACAAGACTCCACGCCCGCTCTGGCCCCGGGAGGCACACGACTCTGGTCCGCGGCTTCGCTATTTTCACGCTCCTGACTATAGAGCCCCGATAACCAGGGTGTGTTCCTCAGCGTGTCGCTGAGCAGGAAAACTGGTTGGAAACGTGAAGTGGTTGGTGCTGCGGGCTTCTGTGTAGACTTACTACTCCTGCGAACAGTTACCCAACCACCCGGCTGCACGGTTACCGCTGGGAACAGCTATCAGCTGACTGTAGCTCCGCGCCGGCTACGGGAGAGGGCGGGCTAACTAGCATAGCTGTCTGAGCTTCGATGGCGCGGAGCCGTGCATCTAACCCACTTAGACCTGCCTCCAACCTAGCAAATAAACTACACTTGTTGCATGTATCGTTATCATTAAGGGAGGCAGGGGGAGAACTAGACATGAGACACACTGAGCAAGAGGGAGCGGGAGGGAGAGAAGAAGAAGTCATGAGCTGCTGAGCTGGCAACCAGAGCTTACCGGAAGAGTGAGATGATGCGTTCAGGAGCAGCTGGGAAAATCAGTCAGCATTGATACCGAAAACAATATTACAATTGAAATGATTGAATATTATATTGACGATAAAATTATTATTAATTACAATGATCCAAATATCAAGAACAAAAATGATAGTACTTATAACGTTTTTATTACAATAAATTGTATGTTATTCATTTCCCCACCCACTCTAAAGGTCACATTTTGGACTTGGTCTGTTGCTCTGGTCTCACTCCCCTCAACTGCTCTGCTGTCGATCTCCCTATCTCCGACCACATGCTTATTTAATTTAATTTAAGTTTAACATTATCCAAATTCCAACAGTTACGTGTCATATCCTTTCGCAACATCTCAAACATTAATCTAGCTGACCTCACAACAGGCATTGACAGTTTCCCCATCATCATCCCCCCACACACCTCGGACCGTCTGGTTCATCTTTACAATGAGAGTGTCTAGACTCTGCTCAACTCACTTGCTCCCCTCAGAACCCGGACTGTCTCGTTCCCCCCTCGGCCCCCTGGTTCTCCCCTCACCTCCGCCAGTTGAAAGCCAAAGGACGTCAGTTGGAGAGGCTTTCCACCAAAACCGGACTCCCTCTTCATAAACAGATGCACCGTGCCCACATCCTCCTATACAAAGACGCCCTCTCCTCAAATCACAATACTTTACAAACAAAATCACTGCTGGTGCTGGGAACACCAGGACCCTTTTCTCTGTGGTCAACAATTCATTCCGCCCCCCTGATTCTCTTCCCCCTCACTTCTACTCCACTAAACACTGTAACTCCCTAATGTCATTTTTTAACACGAAAATAGCTGCCATCCATCAGCAACTGACATACGTCCTGTTGTCCTTCTACTTTTATTCCCCCCTCCCTCTCTGTACCTCTATCCTGCTTCCAACTCCCCTCTGCCATCGTTTTATCAAAACTCATCCAGACTTCCAAGCCATCCACCTGCCAACTCGACCCCCTCCCATCCTCCCTGGTTATAACCTCCCTCCCCCCTCTGGTACCCTGATGACAGCCCTCATCCACTCCTCCCTCCCCTCTGGTTCTGTCCCATCACCTCTCAAATCTGCTGCTGTTACTCCAATACTCAAGAAACCTGGTTTAGACCCCAACATTTTCAATAACCTCCGTCCCATTTTCAACCTACCATTTCTCTCTAAAATCCTAGAAAAAACAGTGGCATCTGAGATTCAGACTCCCCTCTCCAACAATAACCTCTCTGAACAGTTCCAGTCCGGTCTTCGCCCCGTCACAGAAACAGCCCTCATAAAAATCTCAAATGACCTCCTCATGGCAGCGGACTCTGGTCTATTATCAATCCTCATCCTCCTCGATCTGAGCGCCGCCTTCGACACCATCTCCCACTCCATCCTCCTTGACCGACTAGCCTCCATTGGAATTTCAGACACACCCCTTTCATGGTTTCACTCATATCTCTCTGGCCGAACTCATAAAATCATTCACATCACACCCCTCCCCCCTCTCCTCCGGTGTTCCCCAGGGCTCTGTCCTTGGTCCTATCCTGTTTATCATCTACCTCCTCCCACTTGGACTCATTTTCCGCAAACATAACATTCAATTCCACTGTTACGCGGACGACACCCAACTCTCTGTTTCCTCCAAACCCTCTTCCACTTTCCCGCCCCCCTCCCTCTGTGCCTGTTTACAGGAAATCAAAGACTGGTTCACCTCAAACTTCCTCAAATTGAACAGCAATAAAACCGAGGTTGTCCTCATTGGCTCCAAGTCCACTCTCACCAAGCATCCCAGTTTCACCCTGACAATAGACAACTCCTCGGTCTCCCCCTCTCCTCAGGCGAAGAGTCTGGGTGTCGTCCTCGACAGCACAGTCATTCCACACTCACATCAACACCACCATCCGGTCTGCCGACTTCCACCTCCGGAATATCAACCGCCTCCGCCCTTCACTCACACCCAACAGCGCCGCCATCCTGGTCCACTCTCTGGTCACCTCCCGCTTGGATAACAATTCCCTCCTCTTTGGTCTCCCCCACAAACTCCTCCATGAGCTCCAACTGGTCCAGAACGCTGCTGCCGCATCATCACCAACACCCTTCCATCTGCACATCATTGTTCTACAACAACTCCACTGGCTTCCCATCAAACACCGCATTGACTTTAAGATCCTGCTCCATGCATTCAAGGCCATCCACAACCTCGCCCCTCCATACCTGTCTCACCTCCTCCAAATCAACATCCCCACCCGGTCTCTCAGGTCTGCCTCCTCCATCAACCTGACTGTCCCCCCAGCTCGTTTGTCCACCACGGGGTCACGAGCCTTCAGCCGCTCTGCCCCTCGCCTATGGAACTCCCTCCCCCCTGACATCAGAAACATTGACTCTATCATTTTATTCAAAACTCACCTTTTCAGGCAGGCCTATGCCTGACCTGTTCCCCTCTTGGTTGCTCTGCTGCAGACTGTTCTGCTTTTTAACTGTTCTGCTTTTTAATTGTGTCCATTTTTAAATATGTTGTGCGGCGACCTTGAGTGCCTTGAAAGGCGCCTTATAAAATGAATGTATTATTATCAATATTAACATAGAGATATTAATAATATAAATGCATGAATAATATTCATAACAATAATAGTTGGATTATCATTAATAGTAGTCATGAATATCACAATATTTGTATAACGATGTCATAGTATTTATTAATGTGAATAATGACAATATTATAAGAAGGTAATAGAACTATCAATAGTGTAATGTTATTGTTAATAAGCTGAACTCGACCAGTAAACTTAAACTGAATGAAGACGGGACAAATTCAGGTTGAAATAAACTTTTAATGTTATTTAAATTTTGTTTGATATATATATATATATCATATAAATAACGACATTTGATTGGTCCATCTCTAGAACAGGAGAACATGTTATTGTTATTTCGAACACACTTCGATGCAGATAACAGATCAATAAACGGATCAATGGACCACGTCAACATCAAATGAATAATAAATAAATATTCAGTCACAATAGAAGATCAGCATAAATTTGTTCTGATATCTGATCCTGGAAATCTTACATGAACAATAATCTGTAGAAATATGTAGGAGAGCTAACGCTGGCATGTTTAACTAGTTACGCTAACTAGCTAAATATGGTTAGCAAGTTAGGTTTAACTAGTTGTGGTTAGACTGTCATGGTAAGCTACTTATGGTTAGCTACATATGGTTAGATCGTTGTAGTTAGCTCGTTGTAGTTTGCAGAGAAACTTTTTGTCATGTATTCCCATTATGTTCAGAATAATAAAAGTAACCAGCTAACGAAGGTTACATTCAGTTCCAATATGGTGAGTTCAAGCTCTACTTACGCTGAAGTAAATTCTAACGCTGTAATTATACAAAACATGTCCAATGTAGACTTGTAAAATTACAAAATGAAATGGTAAGAAATGATCAAATAAAGGACACTGATAGAAAATAGATATTAGAGATAAATTATGAGCTGTTTAACTCAAACAGATTAATATACGGAAATACATATATTAGTTATATTATATATACAATCGATTATTGTGAATTCTTTGAATTTGGTTTTAATGGAAATCACAATTAAAGATAACAGAGTAAAAGAACCCAGTCTCTGTTGGTTTCATGAATTATTTTAAAAGACGAGGTTTGATCAAGAAGATATCCAGCTCCAGAAGTCCCACATCCCACAATGCAAAGCTCCGCTGGCTACAAGAGCCTGTGTTTCAGCTCTGATGGGGGTCGGATCCTTAAACCATGACTGAGTTCATGTCGGCATGAACCTCCTCAGAAACACAACCGTCAGCACTTCTTACTGGGTACCAAGAGCTCTCCTTTGTATCAGAACCGGTTCCACATCCTAACCGGGCCCTGATGGGTTCTGACAGTCTTGGCTTCAGGTCTAGAAACAGAACATGTGACTGTCAGCATTGAGGTACTGGACTCGACTTGTGATCTGGTCTCAGAATGCCACATCACATGTTGTGTTCTAAATAATTTAAATCCATCATGCGTTCAGGTTTAACTTCCTGTGGTTCTTTGGCTGAATGTGAATTTGCTTCAGCTCCCCCACCACCACCGGCACCGCCTCCACCACCACCATCGGCTCCGCCTCCACCACCACCATCGGCTCCGCCTCCACCACCATCGGCCGCGTGGAGCTTCATGTGTCTCTTCAAATGTCCCGTCACAGTGAAACATTTGCCGCAGACAGAGCAGCGAAACGGTTTCTCTCCTGTGTGGACCCTCATGTGGATCTTCAGGCTCCCCTTCTGGGCACAACATTTCCCGCACACGTTGCAGCTGAAGGGTTTCTCTCCCGTGTGAACTCTCATGTGTTTGGTCAAGTCTCCTTTTTCAGCACAACACTTCTCACAGAAGGGACAGCTGAAGGGTTTTTCTCCCGTGTGGA
Source organism: Pseudoliparis swirei (assembly GCF_029220125.1). NCBI lineage: Eukaryota > Metazoa > Chordata > Actinopteri > Perciformes > Liparidae > Pseudoliparis > Pseudoliparis swirei. Next base: position 22,701,732 of record NC_079388.1, on the reverse strand, counting down.
CCCTCATGTGTTTCTTCAGGTCGGTTTTCTGAGCACACCCTTTGCCACAAATGGAGCAGCGGAAGGGTTTCTCCCCCGTGTGATACTTCATGTGTCGGTTGAGGTGTTCCTTCACGTGGAAGCTTTTACTGCACACTGAGCAGGTGAAGGGTTTCTCTCCGGTGTGGATCCTCATGTGCCGGGTCATGTTTCCTTGCCCGCTGAAGTTCTTCCGACAGAACAAGCAGCTGTATGGCTGCTCGCCGGTGTGACACCGCATGTGAGCTGTAAGCGAGCCGCTGTCTTTGAAACTTTTATCACAGCCGGTACACGGGAACGGCCTCTCGCCCGTGTGGTCTCTGACGTGTCGGTTCAAATTGCCCTTCAAGCTGAAACTTTTCCCACAATAAGAGCATGGAAACGGTCTCTCTTTCGCTGAAGAGCCGATATTGCTATCAGAGACTCCGTTGTCTTTCTGAGCCTCGACGCCGAACCGGGCTTCGTTGGTTTGTGACCAATCAGAGTCATCGGTTTCAGAAGAGTCCGAAAAATCGTCTTTATTAACTGGTTGTAAATGTGGATCCGAGTTCCTGTCTGGATCGGGTTCTGGATCTGACTTCCTGTCTGGTTCTGGTCCTCTGTAGTCCTCATCAGCTTCCGTTTCCATGTGTTCAGTTAGTCTTTGATGAAGATGAGAGGACTGAGCTTCCTCTTCATCATCTTCACTCTTCACAGGAGAGAATGAGAACCTGATACCAGCCTCCTCCAGACCTACAAGCTGCTCTCCCTCCTGATTGGTCCAGAGGTCCTCCTGTTCCTCTTTAATGTATGTGGGCTCTGGGTCCTCCTGGTCCTCTTTAATGTGTGAGAGCACTGGATCCTGCTGGTCCAGATTGGAGCGCCAGTCCTTCTGCTCTTTATTCTCCGACAGATGCTGGACATCTGCAGGAAACAGGAAACACACATTAGTGTTGATGCTCTACAAGCTGCTGCAGAATGAATGAGGTCAAAACTAACGAATCATACTGAAGTTATAGCTTCATAGTATCAGCGGCTTTAAATTAGTAGTTTAGTATAAGATTGGTAGTATTCCTCATAGGATATATCAGACCATGACCGCTTGAAAGAAATCTGATGCAGAGCAGCCCGCTGACTTTTTCCACCTCGCCCGGCGCAGAGACACCCTTCCGGAGCCAGAGGGGCCAGGTCGGGTTCAGCCCGACGGAACATGGAGTAGCAACCCGCTGGACTCAACAACCGCCGGGACAAGCAGCGGGGTCGAGTGCTATGTAGACCTGGTAGCAGGCCGATGGCCTGGGCGAGCCTATTACTGGCAGCGTAGACGAGCTCTAGGGCCGTGGAACGTCACCTCACTAGCGGGAAAAAGCCGGAGCTGGCGCAGTAGAAGGTATCAGTTAGATAGAGTTGGGCTCACCTCCACACAGCACTGGCTCTGGAACCAAGCTCTTGGAGAAGGTTGGACTCTGTCCTTTTCTGGAGTTGTCCAGGGTGAGAGGTGCTAGGCGGGAGTTTCCCCCGGAGAACCAGAGGGTCGCCTCCCTGCGCCTACGGGTTGGGGAGTAAGGCTCTGACTGTTTGTGCTTATGCACCAAACAGCAGCTCAGAGTATCCAGCCTTCTTGGAGTCTGTGGTCCTGGAAAGGGTCCTGCCGACTCCTCCTGGGAGACTATAAGTGGACCTGGTACCAGAACACCTGGGGCCGGAGATCAGTGATGGACTTAGTGATGGTATCATGTGACCTGTATGTCTTGGCGGTGAAGAGAGGAGCAGAGCAGTCAGCTGATCACCAGCTGATAGGGAGTGGATCAGATTGAGTCGGCTAGAAAGACCTGGAAGCCCAAACGGAGTGAACGGTGAACGTCTGGTCGAGGACCCGTTCCAGGAGGTCTTCAACTCCAACCTCCGGATGAACCTCTCACATCCGGAGGGAGGTTGGGGACATGGAACCCGAGTGGACAATGTTCAAAGCCTCTAATGTGGACGGAAGGTCATCGGTGCGGTGGCAGCAACCCGAGAACCGTGTAGTGGACATGGGGTGAGGGAAGCCATCACACTGAACAAGGGAGTTGTTCCTGATCCGATGTGAGGTCTTGGGACAGGGATGTCTATGTGTACAGATTGTAAAGCCCACTGAGTCAAATTCATAATTTGTGATATTGGGCTATGCAAAATAAACTGAATTGAAGTCCTTTCGGGCCTGGTTGGGCTGCACCCATTTCCTTGTCGAAGAGGTAGTCAAAAAGCTCCTTGGATGAGATCCGCCCTGAGAGGCTGAAGGTGCTGGACCTTGTTGCGCTGTCTTGGCTGACATGCTTATTCAATATCAGATGAAAGTTGGAGCAGTGCCCATGGACTGGCAGACCGGGGCGGTGGTTCCCATCTTCAACAAGGGGGACCGGAGAGTGTGCTCAAACCTCAGAGATATACGTGTGTATATATTTATACGATGGCAGCTAGACACGTCGAGCTCGTCATGGTCTTTCTGCTGTTTTTTGCTATTTTCACCACCGTGTCTGGGGCCCCAGCACGCAGCCATGGAGACCATGTTTACTCAAGGGAGCAGCTGGTGGCTTTCCGGGACCCGGCGGGGCTGCTGCCCAAGGTGAGACCTGATGTGGGCGACTGTGGGTCAGTGGGTAGCAGGTCCGTCTTTCAATCAAGGGGTTGGAGGTTCAATGCCCGCCCTAGTCGATGTGTCCTTGAGCAAGACACTTAACCCTGAATGTCTCCCTGTAGCTGCGTCTACGGTGTATGAACGTAACAGGATTGTAAGTCGCTTTGGATAAAAGCGTCAGCTAATTGACATGTAATGGTGCCCGCGAGCTGCGGAGAAGGAGGGGGGATGCCCTGCAACGGTGAAACGTCGAGCCAGGAAAAGATGTTTTAAACCTGTCCTGCCCTCCATCGTCACGGGAAATGTGAGGTCTCTCGTCAACAAGATGGACGAGTCGACGGCAGTGACCCGCCATCAGAGCGAGCCTCATGGTGTTCACGGACACTTGAATAAGGGAGCTAACTCCAGACACGCGGCACTCGACGGGTTCCGCATCATACGGAGAGCGGTGGGAGGAAGGGAGGAGCAGGTGGATGACCGCCTCCACATCAACTCCAGTAAGACCAAGGAGCTGATGGGAAACGCTCTCCTCCGGTACCAGTGAGCATCCAGGGACTGGACATTGAGTACCTGGGTGTTCACCTGAACAAGCTGGACTGGGCTGACCACGCCCACTTTATAAAAGGGACAGAGCAGACTCTTCCTGTGAGGAGGCTGAGGTCCTCTGCAGTGCAGGGAGCCCTCCTGAAGACCGTTGACCCCGTGGTGGCATCAGCCATCTTCTCTGGAGTGTCTCCTGGAGCAGCAGCATGGCTAACAGGAAGAGGCTGACCACGCTGATGAAGACGATGAAGAAGGCCAGCAGCGTGCTGGGGGGGTCCTCTGGATACTGTGGAGGTGGTGGGGGACGGGAGGAGGATGGCAAAGCCTACACACCTCTACGCAGAATGATTCTTGATGTGGAAGCTTTGCTGGACTCGGGGAGTAATTATACATGAGTTCACAAACCATTGATGGCGGGAGAAGACTGGAAGAGACACGATTTTACAGCAGTTCTTTTGGCCAGGCATTCACAAGGAAGTTGAAAGTTATTGCAAATGTGGTCCAGATTGTCGACTTGTGGCCTCATCTAGAAATCCCCTGATCCCCCTCCCCATTATTGAGGTCCCTTTTGAAAGGATTGGGTTAGATATTGTAGGGCCCCGACCAAAGAGTGCTCGAGGGCTTCAGTATATTCTGATCCTGGTGGACTATGCTACCTGATATCTCGAGGCTATCCTCCTCAGAAAGGCTACAGTACCTGGGCGTCTCCATCGACAGCCGACTGAACTGGAAGGCCAACATCAACGCTGTGTACAAGGTTCACCTTGCCAGATCACATTCTTGTGTGTTGCTGCTAGGGATTAAATCTATCTATCTATCTATATCTCCAAAGAACGGCTTCTATGCAGTAGAGTAGGACTTCCAAAAGAGATACTGACCGATCAGGGGACCGCTTTTATGTCTCGTGTCACTAAGGGCTGTGTTCCCTCCTAAAGATCAAGCACCTCAGGGCGCCAGTGTACTGCCCTCAGACTGATGGACTCGTAGAAAGGCTCAACAAGACTCTCAGAATGATACTACGGAAGTCGATTTAAAGAGATGGGCGCAACAGGGACCGGCTCCTCCCCGTCCTGATGTTTGCAGTTAGGGAGGTTCCCCAAGCTTCTACAGGCGTCACCTTTGAGCTCTTGTACTCTTACAAACCAGGGAGAAGCGAACTACAGAGTAAAGCAACCAGGAAGGAGGAAACCCGATCAGCTGTGCCACGTCAACCTGTTGAAGTGGCACTCTGCAGAGCTCCCGTTATGCAGTCTACCATTACTTAACCAAGAGAGGTCCTAAAGGTGGGTCCTCCGCTCTGAGGAGCTCAGTGATCAGGCCCTAGAATGATAGTAAAAACAAATATGTAGAGATGCACCAATCAGGTTTTTTGTGCCGATCACTGAAATCAGTATCTGCCGATCCGATAATACCGATCACGGTGTTGATTGAAGCATTCTATTTATTGTGTAGCATTATTGCCGAGGACTATGAGGAAATACATATATAAAGCACCTCAAACATTAAATAAATTACAGATTTCTTTAAACATTTAGGACTTTTACTTTGAAAAATGTCCTAATTGAAACATTACAATTGTTTGATTGCTATTGTAGGGGATTTCAGATATGTATGGAACACATCTGCATTATTCATTTCCTGGAACTCTTGGGGAAATCCATTTACAGGACTTTTTTTAACATACAAAAGTCTGACTTATTTTTATAAACTCTTCCTTGGTGCAGTAACAATGTTTTAATGTTAGCATAATTTAAGCTAAATCTCAGAAACGATCTATAAAGATACAAAATCAGTTCATTGTTTACTTTTATTTGTTAGTGTATGATTTGTCGACATCTTATTTTGAAAAACGGATGTTGTTTCACGTGGTTCTTTCCGCTAACTTTGCAAAACCGGATGTTGTCACGTAAATCCTTCCGCTAACAAAACCCTCTTTGCTCCCGATGGAATGTGTTTAGCGTGAGCATCTCTAGGGGCAGACATGTGAGAGTCGGCTGAGTCTGTCCCTTGAGTCTGTTCCATGAGTCTGTTCCATGAGTCTGTTCCATGAGTCTGTCCCTTGAGTCTGTCCCTTGAATCTGTTCCATGAGTCTGTCCCTTGACTCTGTTCCATGAGTCTGTTCCATGAGTCTGTCCCTTGAATGTGTTCCATGAGTCTGATCCTTGACTCTGTTCCATGAGTCTGTTCCATGACTGTTCCTTGAGTCTGTTCCATGAGTCTGTTCCTTGAGTCTGATCCTTGACTCTGTTCCATGAGTCTGTTCCTTGAGTCTGATCCTTGACTCTGTTCCATGAGTCTGTTCCATGAGTCTGTCCCTTGAATGTGTTCCATGAGTCTGATCCTTGACTCTGTTCCATGAGTCTGTTCCATGAGTCTGTTCCATGACTGTTCCTTGAATCTGTTCCATGAGTCTGTTCCTTGAATCTGTTCCATGAGTCTGTCCCTTGACTCTGTTCCATGAGTCTGTTCCTTGAGTCTGATCCTTGAGTCTGATACTTGACTCTGTTCCATGAGTCTGTTCCTTGAGTCTGATCCTTGACTCTGTTCCATGAGTCTGTCCCTTGACTCTGTTCCATGAGTCTGTTCCTTGAGTCTGTTCCATGAGTCTGTTCCATGAGTCTGTCCCTTGACTCTGTTCCATGAGTCTGATCCTTGACTCTGTTCCATGAGTCTGTCCCTTGAGTCTGTCCCTTGAATCTGTTCCATGAGTCTGTCCCTTGACACTGTTCCTTGAGTCTGTTCCATGAGTCTGTCCCTTGACTCTGTTCCATGAGTCTGTTCCATGAGTCTGTTCCATGACTCTGTTCCATGAGTCTGTCCCTTGACTCTGTTCCTCGAGTCTGTTCCTCGAGTCTGTCCCTCGAGTCTGTTATGCCTCTACCTGGTTGTCACTGATACTAACCTTATAACTTCTATACCTGCCATAAATATCATGATACCTGAATTCAATAAGATACTGGTATATTTATCTATAATAGTAATAAATAAAACATTTGTATGGATCACTTTTTACCAACTTGTTCAACACTTAACAAATGGCAGTAATATTAGTTTTAGCCCACAGCAGGATATGAATGAAATGACATGGAGCCGTCAGAGCATTGGTTATCCACTATGAGGCCTTGAGTCTGACCAGATGATCCAGAGTTCATCAGGATGAGCAGCTGTAGAGTTACACAACTTTACCGACTGTCTGCATTGGAGACAAAGAACATAAACATTTATCTTCTGGAATCATCTTTTCTTATCTTTAAAGCTGAAGACTCCAAAGCTCCGCCTCTTCTCTCGCTGTGAAAGCAGACCGCTCGACACGGAGCAGCTCTGATCGCTCTTCAAATGAAGTATTGATTCTAAGAATATGCTAAATCACATTGTTGTTTACGTACGATACGTTGTTAGCATCGATACGCCGTGCAGCGTGACAGCAGCAAGTTGACATTCAAGATATATCACACGTTCACCAAGATGAGAAACATGGGACTGAGACATGACTTCACACTGCAGATGAAGCTTCATGGGGTGTGTGCAAATAAAAAATTACCATTACATTTTTCTTTTCTTCAAATAAATATGTATTGTACATTAAAATATATAAATATATATTCTTGATAATATACATGTTGAGAAAACAACTATTGACACAGACTAGGATGGATGGCGCGGAGGATGGCGCGGCTGTGTCCAGTCGCCGTCGCGGCAGCTCCGCGGAGATTGTGCGCTCTTTTAGTTTTTGTGTTTATTTTTAATATTTTCTTTGCCACAAACACATCGGCACTAACAACATACGACCGCAGCACACTTTTGGACATAAACTTTTGCGCAAAACAAGGGTTTTTGTCCACTTTTTCCATCGATCCAGCGTGGCCGGCAGAGATTGTACGAAACCAAACAACAACAGTGGAGCCGCTACTACGGGAGACGACGAAAACATCGAGGGAAACGGAGCGAATTCGAACAGACTGAGAGTTCAAGCCCACCGTCCACCTTTGCCCAGCATCCTTCTTGCTAACGTCCAGTCTCTGGAAAATAAGATGGATGATTTAGGGCAAGGATCAGATTCAACGGGACATGCGGATTGTAACATCTTTTGTCTGGCGGAAACTTGGCTGACCCGCTGGTGCCGGATCGAGTCATATGCCCAACCGAGTCCTTCTCTGTTTTCCGTGCAGACAGAACGGAAGAGTCTGGTAAATCTAAGGGTGGAGGGTTTGCTTCATGACAAACAACATGTGGTTTGACCCCAAGAACATTAAGACTCTTTCTCGTTCCTGCTCGCGAACCTGGAACATCTGACGATCTCATGCGTCTATTCTACCTTCCCCGGAGTTCAGCTCGGTCATCACCACAGCCGTCACATTCCACCACAAGCGGACACCGACGTAGCACTATCGGACCTACATGATGTGTTATGTCGGCATCAGAACAAGTATCCAGACGGCTGTGGTGGTGGCTGGGGACTTTAACAAGGCAAACCTAAAAAGTCATGCCGAACTTTCACCAGCACATTACGTGTGCTACCAGAGGAAAGAACGTTGGACCGGTGCTATACGCGACTCAAGAGAGGCTACAAGGCTGTCTCTCCTCCGTTAGGAAATCAGACCATGCCGCCATTTCTCTGCTTCCGGAGTATAAACAAAGGATCGCGGGAAGCGGTAGTGACGAGGAACGAATGCGGTGGTCTGACCAATCAGAGGCTGAGCTACAGGACGCTTATCGCCGACTGGGACATGATCCAATCCAGTTCCAGTGACGTCAGCGAGTTTGCGGAAGTAGCAATGAGCCTCATAGCAACGCTTAGCGGACACCATCGTCCCCACGGTAAAAGTTAGGATCTTTCCTAACCAAAAGCCGTGGTTGATAGATCCATCCGTGAAGCTGTGAACGCCTGCATTGCTGCCTATAACTCCGGTCTTGTATCCGGCAACATGGACGAGTACAAGGCAGCGGTCTATGGACTGAGGAGGGCGGTGAAGGACGCCAAAAAGGAGGTACCGAGACAGAGTGGAATCACAGATGGAGCAGCGCGACACCAGGCGCCTATGGCAGGGCTACGGACTATCACAAACTACCAGAGCAGACCGCAATGGTGAGTGCCGACGCATCCCTAGCGGACGACCTGAACTCATTTTATGCACGGTTTGAGGCTAGCAACAACAGCGCTAGCAACAACACTTAAGCGAGCCGAGGTGAGTTCTACCGCTGGGGATGAACACACACCTCTGTGACCGAGCACAGTGTGAGGAGGGCTCTGTTGAGGTGAACACCAGAAAGCTGCAGGTCCAGATGGCATATCTGGGCGGTACTGAAGACCTGTGCTAACCAGCTAGCTCCAGTGTTCACCACAATATTCAACCTCTCCCTGGCTGAGTCCGTGCTTCCCCTCTGCTTCAAGAGATCCACTATTGTCCCTGTGCCCAAGAATGCTTCTCCAGCATGTATGAATGACTACCGACCGTGGCCCTCACCTCGGTGGTCATGAAATGCTTTGAGAGGCTGATAAAGGACTACATCTGCGCCTTCCTCCCTTCCTCCATGGACCCGCTGCAGTTTGCTTATCGCCCAAACAGATCCACGGATGATGCTGTCTCCCAGGTACTGCACACCACACTCTCTCATCTGGACAGCCAGAGGGGGGCTATGTGAGACTGCTGTTCATTGATTATAGTTCAGCTTTCAACACCATAGTCCGGTCCAGACTGGCCGGCAAGCTGATTGAGCTGGGACTGAACACCCCTGTGTGCTTGGATCCTGGACTTCCTGACCGCCAGGCCACAGGTGGTCAGGGTGGGCAGACACACCTCAAATCCCTCACCCTGAACACAGGATCCCCCAGGGTTGCGCCTCAGCCCCTACTGTACTCCTGTACACACATGACTGTGTGGCCAGGTTCAGCTCAACACCATCATCAAGTTTGCGGATGACACAGTGGTGGTGGGCCTGATCTCCGACAACGACGAGAAGGCCTACCTGGAGGAAGTTGCTGATCTGTCACTCTGGTGCCAGGACAACAGCCTCATCATGAATGTCACCAAAACTAAGGAGCTGATTGTGGACTTTAGGAGGGTACAACAACAGAGGACGACTCACCACTGGGGATTAACGGGACTACTGTGGAGAGGGTGAGCGGGTATAAATACCTGGGAGTCCACATCACCGAGGATCTGACATGGTCAACAAACACAGACACTCTGGTGAGAAAGGCAAGGCAGCGCCTCTACCACCTCAGGCAGCTGAGGAAATTTAAAGTTTCCCAGAGGATCCTTCAGTCCTTCTACTCTGGAGCTGTAGAGAGCGTCCTGACAGGAAGCATCACAGCCTGGTTTGGCAACTGCTCCGCTCAGGACAGGAAGGCTCTGCAGAGAGTAGTGCGTTGGGCTGAGCGCACTATTGGAATTACACTCCCACCCTGCAGGACTTGTACACCAGGAGGTGCAGAACCAGAGCCGGCAGGATCATGAAGGATCCTCACCACCCCAACAACAGACTGTTTCAGCTGCTGCGGTCAGGCAGGCGCCTCCGTAGTCACGCTGCAAGAACAGAGAGACTGAGACGGAGTTTCTTTCCTCAGGCCATCAGGATTGTGAACTCCGACCTCACCAGGACCCCCACATAGACCCACACAACTGCCCCTCTTAGGCACACACACACACACACACACTTACTGTAAATATTGTGTTGTTTTTATTTGTAAATAGTGTGTACTTGTTGCCCTTGCACATTCCTGCTGAGCATTGCCACTTTCATTTCACTGCACACCCTGTGTGTGTATGTGACAAATAAAACATCTTGAATCTTGAATCTTGAATCTTGAACTATTTACAATATGGCTTCACCAGCATGACATTACGTCATCGTGTCATGCTGGTGGTCCTCCGGGGCACGAGACCTCGAGGCTGGCCTGCAGGTGGAGTTGCAGGTGGAGCTGCAGGTGGAGCTGCAGGCGCTGGTGAATCCTCTCTGTAAAATACAAGACTAGTCAGCACCGTGACACGTACCGGACACGTGACGTTTGGTGGAGACTCTTACCCGGTTCAGGTGGATCTCTTCTGGCTGCGTGTTCCTCCTCGTGGCTCTGCGGCTCCTCCTCGTGTTCTCTGGCTTCTGACTGACAGGTTGTTAATGAGCCTCACCTGGGAGGTGGGAGGTCCTTGTGATTTACTGAGTGTTCATTGGTTGTTTTTTTTGCAAAATGTTGACAGACAAACGGATTGACAACCATGGCGACGGTTTCGTGTGACGAGTACTTTCCGCCCGCGTCACCCGAAGTAAACAAAGCTGCGCTAAAATATTTTAGTGCGTTAATCGCGGCCAAAATAATAGCATAGATTAACGCGTTAATGCTGACAGCCCTAATATATACATATATATATATATACATACACATATGTGTATATATATAAAATACATATATATAATACATATATATTAGGGCTGTGAAACGATTAACATTTTTAATCGGGTTAATCACAGGTTTTTGTGGATTAATCATGATTAATCACATATTACCGATATTTTCGGTATATTTTGTGAGAACATAGAGATTTATGACAAAAGACGGATATATACATTTATACATTCTTCTATACAATGGTGCTGCAACTCAGCAGTTATTTAGCAGTTTTCTTCCAGATGGAACATTAATACATCTTCATCCTAAACAGAATGTTTAACCCTCCTGTTACCTTTCGGGTCAATTTGACCCCATTCAATGTTTAATGTCGGTGTTCTTTGGGGTCAATTTGACCCCAGGCTGTTTTTCACTGTGTCAAACATATCAGAAATATCAACTTTTTATTTATTTAAAGGGCTATTTAGGTAGTCAACAAACAAACATAAAGTACCTCACACTTAAACTTGGGAAGCAATATTAATTCTAATAATTTTCTGGAGGTTTTAATTGCTGGGGTCAAATTGACCCCGAGGGTAAAATATGTTAGTAAATGTAAAGGTAACAGGAGGTTAAACAGAACATGTTTCTCTTGTTTGTCAACCATGAACTCCACCATGATACAATCTAAAGGCCTCTAGTCTTCCTCTAGCAGCTGCTGAGGCAAACTGACTGTGTGGGTTTTCTTCATGAACTGGGCCGTGATGAAAGGGACGGCGGGGACACCGCTGCAAAGTTGAAACCTCACCGGTTGACAAGTGACTTTTGTTTTGCTCGGTCCCGATGCGCGCGCACGGAGCTCTGTGGCGCGCGAGACGGAGATCGATAAGTGTTAACGCAACGCGAAGAGACAGAAATGACATGCTGCTGTGGAGATACGATCAACAACAGACGTTTAGTTTAATAAAAGAACAAAGACGTGCTCTAGAGAACATGTCAGGGGGCGGGCCAATCTCTTTAATGTCATGCGATCTACCGACACTACGCCGCGATCGACTGGCAGGTCGCGATCGACGTGTTGAGACCCTGATCTACAGGAAGTAAAAGTCGTAACAAGGTTTCCGGAGGTGAACCTGCGGAAGGATCATTACCGATGAACAGACCGTCTGCATGAGAGCGGACAGAGTTCAGATTGAAGTGGTGGATTGAAGCTCATTTTGCAAGTGACTTTTTTTTCGTCCCGACGACCAACAACAGACGGATTGGAAGCTCATTCTGCGCATGCGTTAAATGCGTTAAAAAAAATAACTAGTTAAACCTGAAATTGAATTAACGCGTTATTTTTCACAGAACTAATATATATATATACATATGTGTGTATATATATATCATACCTGCAAACTCATGAGGGGTGAAAAAGGTGACAACAGGGGGTGCAGGTGACTTTTTTGTTGTTGTCACCACACCACATCCATGTTGTTTGAAACCTCAAAGCTTTTAGAACCACAACTTCAGTCATTTTATTGTTCTGACCACAAATCTAAATAATGATAATAAACAGTTTAAGAACAAAAGGTCCTCCGCTCTGACTCAGCCCTATAATGATAGTAATAACAAAAATACATTGTGATTATATATAATATGGTTAAAGTCATTCATGAACCAACTTCCTTTTGTTTTGCCTGAACAGTCCTCATGGACTTCTCCCTGAATCTGTTCTGTCTCCACCTGTTTGTCACGATACTCATATTATAACTTCTATACATATTACATACCTGCCATAAATATCATGATACCCCATACCAGGATTCAATACAACACCATAAAAACAATATGGTCCCATAAATACGAGACTGGTATATTTATGTATAATAGTAATAAATAAAACATCTGTATGGTTAACTTTTTACCAACTTTATCACCACTTAACAAATGACAGTAATATTAGTATTAATACAGCCAGATATGAATGAAACTACATGGTTCCATCAGAGCATTGATGATCACTATGAGGCCGTTAGTCTCTGACCAGATGATACACAGTTCATCAGGATGAGCAGCTGGAGTTACACAACTTTAGACACTGAAACATTTCACTTCTTTTTATTTTTTAAGCCGAAGTCGGTCTCTAAGCTCCGCCTCTTCTCTCGCTGTGAGCTATATATGTATTATATAGATCTATATTAGGGCTGTCAATCGATTAAAAAAAATTTACTAATTAATCGCACATTGTGAAATTGCGATTAATTACAAACTTTTAATCGCAATTGAAAGTTTGTTCCTTCTTTTTAAAGACAAAACTGCACACAGAGCTGTGTTTTCAAAGAGGCGCCTACATATACAGTGCCAGCGAGGTATTTAATATCGTGGATGACAAATTGTTTCTTCAGTGAAACATCAGATTTGTAAAAAAAAAGAAGTATATAGAGACCCCATTGGTCCTGTCATCTTTACCACTGAACAGCAGAACCAGTGGCCTTGGTAACTGACTGACATTCACATATGTCACGTTCACCCTCTGGAGGCTGGGGGCATTTTATACATTTTGCAAAAAAAAGTAAATTCACCTTTTAAAGACTTTTGCATATGACACACCCCCACGTGTTATACATCAAACATTCCAGAACAATCTCAGCTCTATTCAATGAGGCACATTGTCCTCGCGCCGTGCTCTCTGCTTCTCTGACTGACAGGCTGCTCATGAGCCTCACATGTGTGGTGGGAGGTCCTTGTGATTTACAGTGTCAAACCGTACTGCCGCGGTTTGACACTCAGAGGAGTGTAACAACTTCAACGAACACCGGAAGCAAGTCGAAGTGTCCTTGAGCAAGGCACTGAACCCCCAGTTGCTTCCCGGCCGCTTCACTGCAGCCCACTGCTCCTTAATAACTAAGGATGGGTTAAATGCAGAGAACTAATTTCCCCTTGTGGATTAATAAAGTATATTAAAAAAAATAATAATAAAAAAATTGCGTTAATTGCGTTAAAATATTTTAGTGCGTTAAGGCGGCCAAATTAATCGCATAGATTAACGCTGACAGCCCTAATCTATATATATACATATTGATCTCTATATATATATAGATGATATATAGAATACATATAATATATATATATATACACAAATATATATACGGTGGTCCAGTCTGTCAGTCAGAGGGTCGGTGGTTCGATCCCCGGCTCCCTTGAGCAACCCCCTGAACCCTGAACCTCCTCTAGCTGTTGACGCGTCAGCTCAAGGAAAACAGAGGAGGCGCTTCATCAGCAGAGCGCCCCCTGCCGGTGGACCGGGTCACGTGACCAGCAGAGAGTGTTTACTAGTCCACCGATTCAAGGACATCTGGTCAAATCGACTTCTTTAGAAAACAATTGACACAAACACATGAAATCCTGAGTACGAACTCCAGCTCCCATGATGTTTTGCTTCGTATGAGACCAATGACCGTCGGAGTGGTCGTTAGCAGCGTTAGCTTAGCACGCGGCCTCGGCGGGACTGACCTGCTCGCTGCAGCCGCACGTCGGGCTTCAGCACGGCCTCGAGCAGCCTCCTCTGGCGGCAGACCTCCCGCTCGGCCCGCTCCGCTCGCTGCTCGTGCTCCGCCACGGTTTCCTCCAACAGACCGACAATCTCCTCCGCAGCCGCCGCGAGCCGCTCGGTGAGCAGCGCTCTGAGCGCCGGGACTTCAGCCGCTTCTTCCGCTTCTTCCAGCCGCAGCAGAACGTCCTCGGCGGCGGCGCCGAGCCGCTCGCGTACCGACACCCGCAGCAGCCGCACGGCGCACATTGCGCTCCTCTGGTCGGACAAAGAGAGCCAGCGGGGCCGCGCACACGGAGCTCCGGTTCGCTTTGAGGAGCGCGAAGCGGCGGAAGCGAACAGCGACCTCTGCTGGACCGGAGGGCGAACAAGTAATTCGCTTTGAGGAGCGCGAAGTAATCTGTGTATTTTATAACGTTTTTAATCGTTAACTCTCTGCTTCGACTTCCTGGAGGAATAAACAAGATGAAAGTCTTCAGACAGCAACGGAAACTTTATTCTTAGACCAGCTGTATGTCATTATATTGATTTATTGTCTTCTCCCCCTTATAAAACTAACAGACAGAATAATCCTGTGAAACACGTTGAATTAGTTTGGAGATGTTTCATCTGCTCAGGAGTTTATTCTCAAAAAACATGATCGTGAAGATCAAAGATTCAGACCACTCAGATGTATCGGGTCGTCCACACACACACACACACGTCACAGCTGGATGAAGTGGGCGTGGCCTCCCTCCTGGCCGTCGGGCGCCGTGGCCCCGGGGTTCCTCGCGGCTCCTCGCTCTCCGGTGTGGACCTTCATGTGAGAGTCCACTGAGCGCTTCTCCTGGTAGCTCCTCCCACAGACGCTGCAGCTGTAGGGTTTCTCCCCGCTGTGCGTCAGCAGGTGTCTCTTCAGGTCGATCTTCTGGACGAAGCCTTTGCTGCACAGCTGGCAGCCGAACGGCTTCTCCTTCTTGTGGAACCGCTCGTGGGTCTCCAGCGAGATCTTCTGGCGGAACCTCTTCCCACAGAGGCTGCAGATGAAGGGCTTCTCCCCCGTGTGGATCCTCATGTGGGAGTCCAGGTTGCCGATCTGCCGGAAGTTCTTCCCGCAGACCCTGCAGGTGAAGGGTTTCTCCCCGGTGTGGATCCTCTTGTGCACGTCCAGGTGCTGGCTCATGGTGAAGGTCTTGCTGCAGCTGTCACAGGAGTAGATCCGGGGCCTCCCCCCCGTGTGGCTCTTGATGTGTCTCTTCAGAACCGTGTTCTCGATGAAGGTCTTCCCGCAGAACTCGCAGATGTACGGCCGCTCGCCGGCGTGCAGCTTGCGGTGGCGCTCCAGAGAGCCCTTCCTGGGGAAGTCTTTGCCGCAGTCATCGCAGCTGAAGGGCTTGAGGCCGCTGTGCGTCCTCATGTGGACCTCCATGTCCCTGAAGACGCCGCCGCAGACGCCGCACGTCCCGCCGGCGTCCCGGTGGCTCTGGATGTGAAGCCGGAGACTCTCGGAGGACTCGGACTGCTCTCCGCAGACGCCGCAGCGGCACGCGGCGTCGTGCGCGTGAGTCTCCGCGTGCCGCACAAAGTTGCCCTTGTTGTGAAAGGCGTGGCCGCAGACCCGGCAGCGGTGACACGGCGTCGCGCTCGGCTTCCGCCGGCTCTGGCCGTGGCGCCGCAGCTCGGCGCTCCCGAGCGGCGTCTGTCCGGCGTGGACCTTGGCGTGGCGCTCCAGGGAGCCGGCGTGGCCGAACCGCTTGTGGCACACGGTGCAGCCGAAGGGCTTCTCCGCCGCGTGGGTCCTCAGGTGCGTCGCCATGTTGCCCTTCTGGTTGAAGCCTTTCCCGCAGACGGGGCAGCCGAAGGGTTTCTCCCCCGTGTGCAGCCGCAGGTGCGTCTCCTGCGCGCGGACGGAGGGGAACCGCTTGCCGCAGACGGCGCAGGTCCTGCTGCGGTCGCGGTGCGTCTGGTGGTGCCGCCGCAGGCCGGCGCCGGACTCCAGGCGCTCGCCGCAAAGACCGCAGACGCACGCGGCGTCCGCCAGGTGCGTTTCCACGTGCTTCAGCAGGAGGCCTCTCCTGGCGAACGGCTTGCTGCAGACCCGGCAGCAGTGGGGGGGCGGGGCCAGAGCGCCCTCGTCTTCGCCGGGTCGATGGTCCAGAGCGTCCGGTCCGGAGGAGGTGCCGGCCCGAGGGTCCCTCAGCGGGTCCTCCGGCCCCAGAGGTCCTTCAGAGGAACCGGACTCTGAAGGAAAGAGATCAAACACTTTGAAACCTCGTCGTTCAGTTCCGTCTGAAGCCGATGACGTCATCTTCCTGATCAGAGATGAACCGATGACATCATCTTCCTGATCAGAGATGAACCGATGACATCATCATCCTGATCAGAGATAAACCGATGACGTCATCATGCTGATCAATAATGACCTCTTCTCTTCTTCAGAGAACCATCAGGAAGCTAACTACCTCGCGTTAGCATGGACTGGTTCTATGAGGACTGAGAACTGAACCAGGACTCGTCACCGGAGGACTACGAGCATGGAGTACTCCTGAGGGTACTCTACTGGTCTCATGAGTAGAAACATGGACTCTACTGGTCTCACGAGTAGAAACATGGACTCTACTGGTCTCATGAGTAGAAACATGGACTCTACTGGTCTCATGAGTAGAAACATGGACTCTACTGGTCTCATGAGTAGAAACATGGACTCTACTGGTCTCATGAGTAGAAACATGGACTCTACTGGTCTCACGAGTAGAAACATGGACTCTACTGGTCTCACGAGTAGAAACATGGACTCTACTGGTCTCATGAGTAGAAACATGGACTCTACTGGTCTCATGAGTAGAAACATGGACTCTACTGGTCTCATGAGTAGAAACATGGACTCTACTGGTCTCATGAGTAGAAACATGGACTCTACTGGTCTCACAGGTAGAAACATGGGCTCTACTGGTCTCACAGGTAGAAACATGGGCTCTACTGGTCTCACGAGTAGAAACATGGACTCTACTGGTCTCACGGGTAGAAACATGGACTCTACTGGTCTCATGAGTAGAAACATGGACTCTACTGGTCTCATGAGTAGAAACATGGACTCTACTGGTCTCATGAGTAGAAACATGGACTCTACTGGTCTCATGAGTAGAAACATGGACTCTACTGGTCTCACGAGTAGAAACATGGACTCTACTGGTCTCACGAGTAGAAACATGGACTCTACTGGTCTCATGAGTAGAAACATGGACTCTACTGGTCTCACGGGTAGAAACATGGACTCTACTGGTCTCATGAGTAGAAACATGGACTCTACTGGTCTCACAGGTAGAAACATGGACTCTACTGGTCTCACGGGTAGAAACATGGACTCTACTGGTCTCACGAGTAGAAACATGGACTCTACTGGTCTCACGGGTAGAAACATGGACTCTACTGGTCTCATGAGTAGAAACATGGACTCTACTGGTCTCATGGTGAAACATGGACTCTACTGGTCTCATGAGTAGAAACATGGACTCTACTGGTCTCATGAGTAGAAACATGGGCTCTACTGGTCTCACGAGTAGAAACATGGACTCTACTGGTCTCACGAGTAGAAACATGGACTCTACTGGTCTCATGAGTAGAAACATGGACTCTACTGGTCTCACGAGTAGAAACATGGACTCTACTGGTCTCATGAGTAGAAACATGGACTCTACTGGTCTCACGAGTAGAAACATGGACTCTACTGGTCTCACGGGTAGAAACATGGACTCTACTGGTCTCACGGGTAGAAACATGGACTCTACTGGTCTCATGAGTAGAAACATGGACTCTACTGGTCTCACGGGTAGAAACATGGACTCTACTGGTCTCACGGGTAGAAACATGGACTCTACTGGTCTCACGAGTAGAAACATGGACTCTACTGGTCTCACGTGTAGAAACATGGACTCTACTGGTCTCATGAGTAGAAACATGGACTCTACTGGTCTCACGGGTAGAAACATGGACTCTACTGGTCTCATGAGTAGAAACATGGACTCTACTGGTCTCATGAGTAGAAACATGGACTCTACTGGTCTCACAGGTAGAAACATGGACTCTACTGGTCTCACGGGTAGAAACATGGACTCTACTGGTCTCATGAGTAGAAACATGGACTCTACTGGTCTCATGAGTAGAAACATGGGCTACTGGTCTCACGAGTCGAAACATGGACTCTAATGGTCTCACGAGTAGAAACATGGACTCTACTGGTCTCACAGGTAGAAACATGGGCTCTACTGGTCTCATGAGTAGAAACATGGACTCTACTGGTCTCACGAGTAGAAACATGGACTCTACTGGTCTCACGGGTAGAAACATGGACTCTACTGGTCTCATGAGTAGAAACATGGACTCTACTGGTCTCACGGGTAGAAACATGGACTCTACTGGTCTCATGAGTAGAAACATGGACTCTACTGGTCTCACGGGTAGAAACATGGACTCTACTGGTCTCACGGGTAGAAAAATGGACTTTACTGGTCTCATGAGTAGAAACATGGACTCTACTGGTCTCACGGGTAGAAACATGGACTCTACTGGTCTCACGGGTAGAAACATGGACTCTACTGGTCTCATGAGTAGAAACACGGACTCTACTGGTTTCACGGGTAGAAACATGGACTCTACTGGTTTCACGGGTAGAAACATGGACTCTACTGGTCTCATGGTAGGGACTCTACTGGTCTCACGGGTAGAAACATGGACTCTACTGGTCTCATGAAACATGGACTCTACTGGAAACATAGGCTGTGTCTGCACTTGAGCACTTGGATCACTGACTTTCAGTGTTCGAAGTGCGCCACTGAAAAAACCAGCAGCATTCAGAGCACTGAAAGTACCCGGATGGTGCACTGCAAACGGGCAAAACATGTAAACGATGGACACTACTCACTAATCTGGCTCTACGGAACGTGGCGGAAGAGGAGCCTCGCCAGCTTTTCATTTTATTTCTAAAACAATGGCGGACAGCACAAGCGGTAGACCACGAAGCTACAGACCGTAAATGTAAGTATCAGCGGTAATTACACATTGTACTGGTATTAAAGACATGAGTATTTGGTGGAGTTAACGATGTATATGATATATACCGACAGTTAGCATACCTAGGTAGCATTAGATGCCATTGGATCTGCATGGCAGTGATGATAAGCTAGCTGGGTAATCCACCACCCGGTCCTCTTGCCAGTCCGACGAAGGTGCACTTTTATCGGACACTTTTCGCTTGACGAGCCGGGGCAGGTCGGCTCCAGGCGCTTTCTCCAGCGGCAAGTCCGACGACAGATGGCTGTCAGTCATCGGACAGTGTTAAACAACGTTAACCAATCGAATAAGCTTGTCCTTCTAGAAATAATTGTAGCTTTCAATCATCGTTGTGTGTTGTTTTTTTAATGTCGTGTATGTATGTATTTAAATTAGGGCTGTGAAACGACATTTTAATCGGATTAATCACAGGTTTTTGTGGATTAATCATGATTAATCACATATTACCGATATTTTCGGTATATTTTGTGAGAACATAGAGATTTATGACAAAAGACGGATATATACATTTATACATTCTTCTATACAATGGTGCTGCAACTCAGCAGTTATTTAGCAGTTTTCTTCCATATGGAACATTAATACATCTTCATCCTAAACAGAATGTTTAACCCTCCTGTTACCTTTCGGGTCAATTTGACCCCATTCAATGTTTAATGTCGGTGTTCTTTGGGGTCAATTTGACCCCAGGCTGTTTTTCACTGTCAAACATATAAGAATTATCAACTTTTTTATTTATTTAAAGGGCTATTTAGGTAGTCAACAAAAAAACATAAAGTACCTCACACTTAAACTTGGGAAGCAATATTAATTCTAATAATTTTCTGGAGGTTTTAATTGCTGGGGTCAAATTGACCCCGAGGGTAAAATATGTTAGTAAATGTAAAGGTAACAGGAGGGTTAAACAGAACATGTTTCTCTTGTTTGTCAACCATTAACTCCACCATGATACAATCTAAAGGCCTCTAGTCTTCCTCTAGCAGCTGCTGAGGCAAACTGACTGTGTGGTTCCTTCATGAACTGGGCCGTGATGAAAGGACGAGGGACACCGCTGCAAAGCTGAAACCTCACCGGCCCGGACAGGTGGACAGATTGACAAGTGACTTTTTTTGCTCGGTCCCGATGCGCGCGGAGCTCTGTGGCGCGGAGGGAGATCGATAAGTGTTAACGCAACGCTAAGAGACAGAGATGACATGCTGCTGTGGAGATACGATCAACAACAGACGTTAGTTTAATAAAAGAACAAAGACGTGCTCTAGAGAACATGTCAGGGGCGGGCCAATCTCTTTAATGTCATTGATCTACCGACACTACGCCGCGATCGACTGGCAGGTCGCGATCGACGTGTTGAGACCCTGATCTACAGGAAGTAGAAGTCGTAACAAGGTTTCCGTAGGTGAACCTGCGGAAGGATCATTACCGATGAACAGACCGTCTGCATGAGAGCGGACAGAGTTCAGATTGAAGTGGTGGATTCGAAGCTCATTCTGCAAGTGACTTTTTTTTCGTCCCGACGACCAACAACAGACGGATTGGAAGCTCATTCTGCGCATGCGTTAAATGCGTTTTAAAAAAAAAACTAGTTAAGTTGTAATTGAATTAACTGAGTTAACGCGTTATTTTTCACAGCACTAATTTAAATGTAATCGTGGTCTGGGACAGAGCACTGAATGGCTATCCTATTTCTGTTTCCTGCCCCAGAGACGTTTCCTGGAGGTGCTGCTGGTCCTCTGCTGCCCTCCCGACATCTGGCTCCAATGACCTCTGGCACCTCACATCCACCTCCAGGGCCTTGAAGAAGATGGACCGCCATCGCGTCTTCAGTCTCCCGAAGGACCTCTCCACAACACACCTTTGACAGGCAGCAGTTGTAGCTTGGAGGTGGACAGGCTGCCTGAAGGGGGTCATGAGGCAGATGGGTTGGGACAGGCAGGGGGAGCCACCATCCCCAAGGATACAGTATCCTGGTGGAGGGGATGACTGCTCATAGAAGATGGGGCTGTTATTCAGGACCCTGGCATCATGCTCTGAGTCTGGGTAGCCCACACACACCTATGAATTTGCACTTATCATCACAGATGGCCTGCAGCTGGATGGAATGAAAAAGCTTCCCGTTAAAATAGCAGGCAGCATCCTCCGCTGGGGGCTTCACTCTGACGTGGCAGCCATCAATAGCCCCCACCACTCTGCTGAAGGCTGCCGACCAGCTAGACGGGCGAAGCGGGCAGGGGAAGGGAAGATTATATTAATATGTAAGTCATTTTATCAATAAAATGTTGTCATTGAGGTTTTGTAGTCTTTTATTGTGTTTTCTGATTTATATTAGAATTGATGCATGTTTGTAACTAATTAATATGCCTGTGTGTTCAATTGCTAATTGATTCCTGTATCAGGGTAAACTTCACTACAACAGATGTGTATAAAAGTACAGTCAGTCAAAGTAGGCCTATTACTGTGTGAATTCAAGCAGATGATGACTATCATTTCAGTGGATAATTCTTTAAACTAATTGTAATCTAGGGACAAACATGTACAGATTTGTCATGTTTAATTTCCATATGGTGTGTATGTGGATTGCAAAGAAGAAGGCTACTTCTGACAAAGATAATTGAGAATTTAGCATACCTAGCGAGGAGAATTTAATTGCAACTACTACATGAAGCTATGCTGTGAAGGTAAGGCAAAATCACAATTAAATTTACATATACCATCTCGACTTCAGCCAGAAGGCGGAGGCTCCTGCCGCGATTGTGGAGGTATCGCAGTTTCCACATGGGGTGGAGAAAGGTAAACAAGGGACAACAAGAGGGCAAGAAGTGCATTCATTTGGTCACTTTAAGTTTCGCGGGTATCGCAAGCAGATTTGCATACGTCACTCCCGGCTTAATTTCGCGGGTGCCGTGAACAGATTTGCGTCCGTCACTTCCGCCAAGTGGTTACCGTAAGTGTTCCATTTGAGACGGACTCATCAGCGACGCAGTGCACTGCAATGCAGTGTACTTCGTAAAGTGTGCGGTAGTAGACACAGCCATGGACTCTAACCTGGACCCGGGTCTCTGCCGTCGGCTCCAGGGTCCGCGGGCCGCTCCGGTTCCCCCTCGGCCGCTCTGGAGGCCCCACACGCGGTGAAGATGAGCTCCACCGCCGCGGTGATCCGCTCTGCGACCCGGCCCCGCAGCTCCTCCACGTCCGCGGGTCCGCGGTCTTTCAGCAGCCGGAAGATCTCCTCCGCGGCCGCCGCCAGCTGCTCGTCGATGGTCGCCCGGAGGTCCCGGAGGTCCTGGTGGTCCCGGTGGTCTCGGTTCTCCCGGTTCTCGACGCTCTTCGACCGTTTTTTGGACATTTCTTCGCGGGACTTCCGCCGAACAAAGCGGGGCATGTAAACAATGCGAGTCCGCTTCCGGGTTCCCATCGAGCGTCACTGCGTCACTGCGTTCCTCGCGCTTGGTGGTGACGTCACCCCGACGTGTCTCTCGGCGTTTCTCAATCAGCGTACTTGTGTGTACCTTCCTCTACTTGTGTACTTCTCTGTACTTGTGTACTTCTCTGTACTTGTGTGTACTTTCCTCTACTTGTGTACTTCTCTGTACTTGTGTACTTCTCTGTACTTGTGTACTTTCCTCTACTTGTGTACTTCTCTGTACTTGTGTGTACTTTCCTCTACTTGTGTACTTCTCTGTACTTGTGTACTTTCCTCTACTTGTGTACTTTCCTCTACTTGTGTACTTCTCTGTACTTGTGTACTTTCCTCTACTTGTGTACTTCTCTGTACTTGTGTACTTCTCTGTAATTGTGTGTACTTTCCTCTACTTGTGTACTTCTCTGTACTTGTGTACTTTCCTCTACTTGTGTACTTCTCTGTACTTGTGTACTTTCCTCTACTTGTGTACTTACCTCTACTTGTGTACTTCTCTGTACTTGTGTAATTTCCTCTACTTGTGTACTTTCCTCTACTTGTGTACTTCTCTGTACTTGTGTGTACCTTCCTCTACTTGCGTACCTCTCTGTGCCATACTTCTGTGTAAGTGTAATCCTCTACTTGTGTACTTCTCTGTACTTGTGTACTTTCCTCCACTTGTGTACTTTCCTGTACTTTCTCCACTGTACTTCTCTGTACTTGTGTACTTCTCTATACTTGTGTGTACTTCCTCTACTTACTGTACTTCTGTACTTGTGTACTTCTCTGTACTTGTGTGTACTTTCCTCCCCTTGTGTACTAATCTGTACTTGTGTACTTGTGTGTACTTTCCTCTACTTGTGTACTTCTCTGTACTTGTGTACTTCTCTGTACTTGTGTGTAATTTCCTCTACTTGTGTACTTCTCTGTACTTGTGTGTACTTTCCTCTACTTGTGTACTTCTCTGTACTTGTGTGTACATTCCTCTACTTGTGTACTCCTCTGTACTTGTGTAACGGATGTGAAACGGCATAGAAGAAGTCGACTCCGATGGTGGATTTTCCCAGCATTTATTTATGCTGCAGAAGACAACAGAAAACACTTATTGCCTTCTGGTCCATCTTTGCACTTCCCTCTGCAATACAAAACCAATGTGTATGGAAGGCAGGACCACACTAAATACAAATAACAACAATTATCAAAAACATGTAACATACAAGGGGAAAACAGCGACCCCCAATGGACAAAACAAATAACTGCATGAGCTAAAGTAATTGAACAAAAGGGAAACACATACCTGCAGAAGACAACATAACACACTTATTGCCTTCTGGTCCATCTTTGCACTTCCTATACAAACAAAACAACATTTAGACAAGGAAAACATACGTCGGGACGACCGGATGTAGCAGACAAACGGCGCCAAAGTGGCTCAATGAGACCGTCACAAAACGTTTACTTTGACCGTCCAAATCACACAACAGCTGGACACCGTGATCGTATCAGCGACCGTTACCGTGTGTAACATAAATGGTTATTTTCCATTAAAGAATAGAGCCAAAACAGTGCAACATAATTTTCCACCCGACTCACCCTCTGCAATACAAAACCATTTGTGAGGGAGAGACGGACTCAGGAGCAGGAAGTGCAACAGATGGAAAGCAATTTCCGCAGGAAACAGAATTTTAAAAATAACGCTAAATAAAAATGGCTCATTAAAATAAAATTCACAAACACTCAACAATATTGTTGAACAACAAACAAAAATAAAATACAACACATGGAAAACAAGAAATAACAGAATGTATTTCTAACTCCGTTACACTTGTGTACTTTCCTCTCTTCGTGCCTCGTGTCTCGTCATCAGTCTCAGTCTGAGGACATGTTCACATTCAAAGTCCGCTTCTCGCTTCACGGTCAAAATGCCCGGATGGTGACTTGATTCTCCCACTTTACCCAGGATGCATCAGAGGAGACTTGTGCGTACTCTGGCCAGCAGATATCCCAGAATGCATTTCACCAGCAACCGGAAACAGTAGCGGTGGAAGACAGTTGACTTCTTCTAACTGTAGTTGAGTCAGGAATGTGATGTTAGGATGTTTTCAGGACAGAAGTTAGTAGTTTATGAGTCAATCTGTGGAGGTTTTTTATGATTCAGCCTCATAAAGATCTGCGCCGTAGATCTGAGGTTCTGCTGCTCAGAGAACTCCACAGCGCGGGCGGTGAGCGCTGTGTGGCCGCCGACAGCAACCGGATCTCATATAACATATTTATATAAATATATTAGGGCTGTCAATCGATTTAAAAAAATTAACTAATTAATCGCACATTTTGAAATTGCGATTAATTAATTGCGATTAATCGCGCTTAAAAGTGTTTTCCTTCTTTTTAAAGACAAAACTTCACACAGAGCTGTGTTTTCAAAGAGGCTCCTACATATACAGTGCCAGCGAGGTATTTAATATCGTGGATGATAAATTGTTTCTTCAGTGAAACATCAGATTAGTAAAAAAAAAAGAAGTATATTGAGACCCCATTGGTCCTGTCATCTTTACCACTGAGCAGCAGCAGAACCAGTGGCCTTGGTAACTGACTGACATTCACATATGTCACGTTAACCCTCTGGAGGCTGGGGGCATTTTATACATCTTACAAAATAAATTAAATTCACCGTTTAAAGTCTTTTGCATGTGACACACCCCCACGTGTTATACATCAAACATTCCAGAACAATCTCAGCTCTGAAATGAGCCTCATTGTCTCGCGCCGTGTTCTCTGGTTCTCTGACAGGCTGCTAAATGAGCCTAACCTGTGAGGTGGGAGGTCCTTTGTGATTTACTGAGTGTTCATTGGTTGTTTTTTCCCGAAATGTTGACAGACAAACGGATTGACCAATCACGGTGAAGGTTTCGTGTGACGAGTTCTTTCCGCGCCGCGTCCCCCGACACGTCGCCCCTCCGTTCCTCTGTGTGTCAGAGGGGGAGACGGGAGGAAGGAGGAGCAGGAGGAAACCCGACTGATTCATCCACGAGTTAAACTGATTTATGATCCTTATTTTCGCGGAGAAATAATTGTTTTAAAAACGGAAACAGTGTCAAACCGTACTGCCGCGGTTAAAAAAAAATAATTAAACAAAATATTAAAATATTTTAGTGCGTTAACGCGGCCAAATTAATCGCATAGATTAACGCGTTAACGCTGACAGCCCTAAAATATATATATATATATATATTTATATATATAAATATAAAAAATATATATTTATATATATATATATATTTATATATATATATATATATATGTATATATATATTTATATATATGTATATATATTTATATATATATTTATATATATGTATATATTTATATATTTATATTTATATATATACATATATAAACACTATATATTTAAACAAACACATGTTTCGTCCTCTGGAGTCTGGACTGACACAAGTCCTCTTCTTCTTCTTCTTCTTCTTCTTCTTCTTCTTCTTCTTCTTCTTCTTCTTCTTCTTCTTCTTCTTCTTCTTCTTCTTCTTCTTCTTCTTCTTCTACTTTTTTCTTAACGGCGGTTGGCATCCATATAATTGGTGTATTACCGCCACCCTCTGGAGTATTAATTTGTAAATTGAGGCTTTACCCCCAAAACAAATAAAAAATAATAATAATTTTAAAAAAAATCCATAAAACAAAACAAGAAATATATATATATATGTATTTATATAATAAAATAAAAAACAAAAATGACAAGTCTGTCCTCAGTGTTCTTGGATTTGATAAACGCCGGCCCTTTGACGCTAACGGCCTGTGACGCCATAATATGACGTGGCGGGGCGCCGTCATATGACGTATGCACATCCGGGCTGCGCCACTGCACGGGTCCATTCTGCAGAGCGTCGTGAGTACATTGTTTTATTGTGGATTTAGTTTGAGAAAAGCCAGCGCACACCAGGACCTGTTCCAACCAGGACCGGGGGTGGGGGGGGGGGGGTCCGGGTCCGGGTCCGGGTCCAGCTGCTCGTTGTGGGAGCGGAGGACGGAGCCGGTTGAGCTGCAAGAGGCGGGAGGATCCCGAGGCTGTATTGGTCCTTTAGAACTGCCGTGCACTTTAGAAACAACACTTAAATCACGTTGAAATAAAGAACGATGTTGAATAAATGATATTGGTTCGAACAACAGCGAACAAGTGAAGCTTATTTTGTTTTGCACAACCAGTAAACTGTAAACAAACAACAGCAACAGTTTGATCTGTGGCTTCATGCATGAAAGACGAGGAGTAAACTATAACAATGAGACCTGAACACACCACGGTGTAGCTCTGGATTCAGACCTGACCCTGAACACACCACGGTGTAGCTCTGGTTTCAGACCTGACCCTGAACACACCACGGTGTAGCTTTGGATTCAAACCTGACCCTGAACACACCACGGTGTAGCTCTGGATTCAGACCTGACCCTGAACACACCACGGTGTAGCTCTGGTTTCAGACCTGACCATGAACACACCACGGTGTAGCTCTGGTTTCAGACCTGACCATGAA
This sequence comes from Pseudoliparis swirei, assembly GCF_029220125.1. Classification (NCBI taxonomy): domain Eukaryota; kingdom Metazoa; phylum Chordata; class Actinopteri; order Perciformes; family Liparidae; genus Pseudoliparis; species Pseudoliparis swirei. The sequence goes on along the minus strand of NC_079388.1, from coordinate 22,674,725 downwards.
CACACCACGGTGTAGCTCTGGTTTCAGACCTGACCCTGAACACACCACGGTGTAGCTCTGGTTTCAGACCTGACCCTGAACACACCACGGTGTAGCTCTGGATTCAGACCTGACCCTGAACACACCACGGCGTAGCTCTGGATTCAGACCTGACCCTGAACACACCACGGCGTAGCTCTGGATTCAGACCTGACCCTGAACACACCACGGTGTAGCTCTGGTTTCAGACCTGACCCTGAACACACCACGGTGTAGCTCTGGTTTCAGACCTGACCCTGAACACACCACGGTGTAGCTCTGGTTTCAGACCTGACCCTGAACACACCATGGTGTAGCTCTGGTTTCAGACCTGACCCTGAACACACCACGGCGTAGCTCTGGATTCAGACCTGACCCTGAACACACCACGGTGTAGCTCTGGTTTCAGACCTGACCCTGAACACACCACGGTGTAGCTCTGGTTTCAGACCTGACCCTGAACACACCACGGTGTAGCTCTGGATTCAGACCTGAGTCCTACTTCCTGGTCCAAGAGTCAGACCTGAAGATGGAGAATCAGCGTTCAGGTCTTGTCTGGAGCAAGGTCCTAAGCTGCAGGTCTGCTGAGACCCCCAGAGACCCTCAGGTTCCCCCAGAGACCCTCAGGTTCCCTCAGAGACCCCCAGAGACCTCTGAGACCCTCTGGGACCCCCAGAGACCCTCTGGGACCCCCAGAGACCCCCCAGAGACCTCAGGTTCCTCAGGGACCCTCAGGGACCTCAGAGACCCCCAGACCCTCAGGTTCCTCAGAGACCCTCAGGACCTCAGGGACCCCCAGAGACCCTCAGGGACCCCCAGACCCCCTCGTCCGTTGGTCCTAGTCGATCTGAAACCCGTCTTGTGGTTGATAATGAGAAAGCGTGTTTTTATGACGCGTATCAGAACAAGTCTTCATGACTCTATATTTATAACGACACGAATCCATCCCAACATGTCTGTGAACTACACGCAGCCTAAAGATCTAACAGGAAGTGGCTTTCTCTGACTTCCTGTGTATCATTTGAAGGCGTGTCTTCTGTTCTCCCGCGGCTCTCGTCTTGTTTCCAGGCGAGTGCACCTGGAACCAGCAGAGCCTCCTCGTAACCCGGCAACCAGCCACAGCGGCGACCAATCGGCTCTCTGCGCGGCTCGGGGCGTCGGGGTCCGGTGGAAGGATGGAGCTTCAGTCAGAGCTGCTGAAGGAGGGAGGAGACGAGGAAGGAGGACAGAAGGCACCGACGAAGAGGAGCCGAGAAGAAGACGATGGCCGGGTCTCACCACCCAACATCCTGGTAGAGATGATCAGTGTGATGGGTTATTGATCTGTGACAGGTGATGATCACAGTGTGATGGGTTATTGATCTGTGACAGGTGATGATCACAGTGTGATGGGTTATTGCTCTGTGACAGGTGATGATCACAGTGTGATGGGTTATTGATCTGTGACAGGTGATGATCACAGTGTGATGGGTTATTGATCTGTGACAGGTGATGATCACAGTGTGATGGGTTATTGATCTGTGACAGGTGATGATCACAGTGTGATGGGTTATTGATCTGTGACAGGTGATGATCACAGTGTGATGGGTTATTGCTCTGTGACAGTTGATGATCACAGTGTGATGGGTTATTGATCTGTGACAGGTGATGATCACAGTGTGATGGGTTATTGATCTGTGACAGGTGATGATCACAGTGTGATAGGTTATTGATCTGTGACAGGTGATGATCACAGTGTGATGGGTTATTGATCTGTGACAGGTGATGATCACAGTGTGATGGGTTATTGATCTGTGACAGATGATGATCACAGTGTGATGGGTTATTGATCTGTGACAGGTGATGATCACAGTGTGATGGGTTATTGATCTGTGACAGGTGATGATCACAGTGTGATGGGTTATTGATCTGTGACAGGTGATGATCACAGTGTGATGGGTTATTGATCTGTGACAGGTGATGATCACAGTGTGATGGGTTATTGATCTGTGACAGGTGATGATCATAGTGTGATGGGTTATTGATCTGTGACAGGTGATGATCACAGTGTGATGGGTTATTGATCTGTGACAGGTGATGATCACAGTGTGATGGGTTATTGATCTGTGACAGGTGATGATCACAGTGTGATGGGTTATTGCTCTGTGACAGTTGATGATCACAGTGTGATGGGTTATTGATCTGTGACAGGTGATGATCACAGTGTGATGGGTTATTGATCTGTGACAGGTGATGATCACGGTGTGGTGAGTTATTGATCTGTGACGGGTGATGATCACAGTGTGATAGGTTATTGATCTGTGACAGGTGATGATCACAGTGTGATGGGTTATTGATCTGTGACAGGTGATGATCACAGTGTGATAGGTTATTGATCTGTGACAGGTGATGATCACAGTGTGATGGGTTATTGATCTGTGACAGGTGATGATCACAGTGTGATGGGTTATTGATCTGTGACAGGTGATGATCACAGTGTGATGGGTTATCGATCTGTGACAGGTGATGATCACAGTGTGATGGGTTATTGATCTGTGACAGGTGATGATCAGTGTGATGGGTTATTGATCTGTGACAGGTGATGATCACAGTGTGATGGGTTATTGATCTGTGACAGGTGATGATCACAGTGGGATGGGTTATTGATCTGTGACAGGTGATGATCACAGTGTGATGGGTTATTGATCTGTGACAGGTGATGATCACAGTGTGATGGGTTATTGATCTGTGACAGGTGATGATCACAGTGTGATGGGTTATTGATCTGTGATAGGTGATGATCACAGTGTGATGGGTTCTTGATCTGTGACAGGTGATGATCACAGTGTGATAGGTTATTGATCTGTGACAGGTGATGATCACAGTGTGATGGGTTATTGATCTGTGACAGGTGATGATCACAGTGTGATGGGTTATTCCTCTGTGACAGGTGATGATCACAGTGTGATGGGTTATTGATCTGTGACAGATGATGATCACAGTGTGATGGGTTATTGATCTGTGACAGGTGATGATCACAGTGTGATGGGTTATTGATCTGTGACAGGTGATGATCACAGTGTGATGGGTTATTGATCTGTGACAGGTGATGATCACAGTGTGATGGGTTATTGATCTGTGACAGGTGATGATCACAGTGTGATGGGTTATTGATCTGTGACAGGTGATGATCACAGTGTGATGGGTTATTGATCTGTGACAGGTGATGATCACAGTGTGATGGGTTATCGATCTGTGACAGGTGATGATCAGTGTGATGGGTTATCGATCTGTGACAGGTGATTATCACAGTGTGATAGGTTATCGATCTGTGACAGGTGATTATCACAGTGTGATGGGTTATCGATCTGTGACAGGTGATGATCACAGTGTGATGGGTTATCGATCTGTGTCTGGTGATGATCACAGTGTGATAGGTTATTGATCTGTGACAGGTGATGATCACAGTGTGATAGTTATTGATCTGTGACAGGTGATGATCACAGTGTGATGGGTTATTGATCTGTGACAGGTGATGATCACAGTGTGATAGGTTATTGATCTGTGACAGGTGATGATCACAGTGTGATGGGTTCTTGATCTGTGACAGGTGATGATCACAGTGTGATAGGTTATTGATCTGTGACAGGTGATGATCACAGTGTGATGGGTTATTGATCTGTGACAGGTGATGATCACAGTGTGATGGGTTATTGCTCTGTGACAGGTGATGATCACAGTGTGATGGGTTATTGATCTGTGACAGATGATGATCACAGTGTGATGGGTTATTGATCTGTGACAGGTGATGATCATAGTGTGATGGGTTATTGATCTGTGACAGGTGATGATCACAGTGTGATAGGTTATTGATCTGTGACAGGTGATGATCACAGTGTGATGGGTTATTGATCTGTGACAGGTGATGATCACAGTGTGATGGGTTATTGATCTGTGACAGGTGATGATCACAGTGTGATGGGTTATTGATCTGTGACAGGTGATGATCACAGTGTGATGGGTTATTGATCTGTGACAGGTGATGATCACAGTGTGATAGGTTATTGATCTGTGACAGGTGATGATCACAGTGTGATGGGTTATCGATCTGTGACAGGTGATGATCACAGTGTGATGGGTTATTGATCTGTGACAGGTGATGATCAGTGTGATGGGTTATTGATCTGTGACAGGTGATGATCACAGTGTGATGGGTTATTGATCTGTGACAGGTGATGATCACAGTGTGATGGGTTATTGATCTGTGACAGGTGATGATCACAGTGTGATGGGTTATTGATCTGTGACAGGTGATGATCACAGTGTGATGGGTTATTGATCTGTGACAGGTGATGATCACAGTGTGATGGGTTATTGATCTGTGACAGGTGATGATCACAGTGTGATGGGTTCTTGATCTGTGACAGGTGATGATCACGGTGTGATAGGTTATTGATCTGTGACAGGTGATGATCACAGTGTGATGGGTTATTGCTCTGTGACGGGTGATGATCACAGTGTGATGGGTTATTGATCTGTGACAGATGATGATCACAGTGTGATGGGTTATTGATCTGTGACAGGTGATGATCATAGTGTGATGGGTTATTGATCTGTGACAGGTGATGATCACAGTGTGATGGGTTATTGATCTGTGACAGGTGATGATCACAGTGTGATGGGTTATTGATCTGTGACAGGTGATGATCACAGTGTGATGGGTTATTGATCTGTGACAGGTGATGATCACAGTGTGATAGGTTATTGATCTGTCCACCAGGTGATGATCAGTGTGATAGGTTATTGATCTGTCCACCAGGTGACGGATCATGGTGTGAAGGTCGCCAGTCACTACAACCGCCTGCAGGAAGTCGGTCTGGCTGCGTAGAAGTCGAAGCAAAATCTTCTTCATGAGGAACTTCAACAACTGGCTGAAGAGCGTCTTGATCGGTAAGTGTTAATCAATATGTTCTCCAGGCCGAGGGCAGCGGAGCGATGGACACAACATGTCCGCCGCCTCCGTGTCCCAGGGCAGGAAACAAACTTCTTTTAGGTCAATGTCTGGAATCCAGCATTAAAAAATACAATGTAGGCACTTTTTTAAACTTGTGAAATAACATTTAACCTTTGTTAAAATACAAATATAGTTATCTATCTGGATCCGTGGAGTCCTCGTGCAGTTTAAAGGTTTGTGTGGTTCTCCAACCCGACCGGCGGAACCGAGGGAGCAGCTTTGTGGATCTGACGCTGAGTCCAAGAATAAGTAAATCGCATCGTATACACTCTAGAGTTGGAGAGCATGATGTGAGGGAAGGTGGTAAAGGAAGCGTTACCTCGAGAAGAGAAACACCTGCACATACCTGTGGTTTTTAATTTGATTGGTAGGGGAGATCCTGGACCAGGTCCGGGGGGCGGGACCTCGGCAAGTCTCTGTGCTGGACCTCGGCTGTGGAAAAGGAGGAGACCTGCTGAAGTGGAGGAGAGGAGGGATCGACCACCTGGTCTGTGCAGGTACCGTTCCTCCTCTTGTTGCATCGAACCATGTGACCCACGTTAGAGCAGGAGATGTTGGACCCGATCAATAATCTGGACCTCATGTTCAGGAGGAGATGTTTGACCTGATCAATAATCTGGACCTCATGTTCAGGAGGAGATGTTGGACCCGATCAATAATCTGGACCTCATGTTCAGGAGGAGATGTTTGACTTTATCAATAATCTGGACCTCATGTTCAGGAGGAGATGTTGGACCCGATCAATAATCTGGACCTCATGTTTCAGAGGAGATGTTGGACCAGTCAATAATCCTGGACCTCTCATGTTCAGGAGGAGATGTTTGACCTGATCGGGTTGGGTGAGAAATGCTTTGAGAGGCTGATAAGGACTACATCTGCGCCTTCCTCCTTCCCTCCATGGACCCGCTGCAGTTTGCTTATACTTCAAACAGATCCACGGATGATGCTGTCTCCCAGGTACTGCACCACACTCTCTCATCTGGACAGCCAGAGGGGGCTATGTGAGACTGCTGTTCATTGATTATGATTCAGCTTTCAACACCATAGTCCCTCCAGACTGGCCGGGCAAGCTGATTGAGCTGGGACTTGAACACCCCTGTGTGCTTGGATCCTGGACTTCCTGACCGCCAGGCTGTTGAGCCACAGGTGTGGTCCAGAGGTGGGCAGACACACCTCCAAACCCCTCACCCTGAACACAGGATCCCCCAGGGTTTAAGTCCTCAGCCCTACTGTACTCCCCTACACACATGACTGTGTGGCAGGTTCAGCTCCAACACCATCATCAAGAGTTCTATGGATGACACAGTGGTGGTGGGCCTGAGTCTCACGACAACGGGCGAGAAGGCCTACCTGGAGGAAGTTGCTGATCTGTCACTCTGGTGCTGGGACAACAGCCTCATCATGAATGTCACCAAAACTAAGGAGCTGATTGTGGACTTTAGGAGGTACAACAACAGAGGATGTACTCACCACTGGGGATGACCTTGGGACTACTGTGGAGAGGGTGAGCGGTATAAAACCTGGGAGTCCACATCACCGAGGATCTGACATGGTCAACGAACACAGACACTCTGGTGAGAAAGGTGAGCAAGGCAGCGCCTCTACCACCTCAGGCAGCTGAGGGAAATTTAAAGTTTCCCAGAGGATCCTTCAGTCGCCTTCTACTCTGGAGCTGTGAGAGCGTCCTGACAGGAAGCATCACAGCCTGGTTTGGCAACTGCTCCGCTCAGGACAGGCTCTGCAGAGAGTAGTGCGTTCGGCTGAGCACTATTGAACTTCACTCCCCACCCTGCAGGACTTGTACACCAGGAGGTGCAGAACCAGAGCCGCAGGATCATGAGAGGATCCTCACCACCCCAACAACAGACTGTTTCGGCAGCTGCTGGGTCAGGCAGGCGCCTCCGTAGTCACGCTGCAAGCAACAGAGACTGAGGAGCGGAGTTTCTTTTCCTCAGGCCATCAGGA